>NC_137144.1:21634636-21902136 GCF_949319135.1 Squalius cephalus
TTTATTTCTGCTTTGTGACATTAGTATCAGTAGTTTAACAAGAAAAAAAAAATTGTTAAGTCATCTCTCTGGAATCAATTGGATCATGTGAATTGATGGGTGTTCCATATAAGTTCAGTATAGCTAAATGAGCGTGGTTCTACAAGAGGGGCGGGGTTGAAAAATCAAGACTTTGTGACATTACCCAAAGAGAAAAGTAATTTTAGAGGTGGAGCGAATTATTGCATTTTGAAGAACGATTACAAAGACATTTCTTTCTTTGGAGTAACAGGCACTGCTGAATCATCCACAATCGAATCAGCAGTGTGAGCAGAAGTTGTCTCTTTAAAAGGAAAGCTTTGCTGGAAGTAAGAAATAGCAGCAAGTGAGTAACAACCATAAAACAAATAAATGAATACATACATAAGTAAATACATGCATAAATAGAGAATCCGTAGGTAGTTAGTCATTTCAAGGAACATAACAGAAAGCCAGATTGGAAGTGTGGGTGTTGGAACATTTGATTATGGGTGTGTGACGTGTGTGAAAATCAACACATCCACAAAATGTGTCAATCCCAGAGCTCAGCAGAAACTAGTCTCGAGCTCTCGAGAGTGAGAACTAATTGAACTGACCTCTCAGCGGCAGGACGGCCCTGAGAAGAAACCATGCTTGTAATGACAAATGCAACACAACCACGAGTTTACAACATCTCAATCTGTTTTCATTTCATTTCCAGAGATATGTTTTTCCTGTACTCTCCGATGAACGACTTTGGCACGATCGTGCTTTCATGTGCAAGATATAAATTAGGCGTTTCGGAGCACGGCTATATGGAGCTAACAAGATCTGAGCCGATGGGGGTCAAGGAAAACTGGCAGGGTCAGTGATCTCTGAACATGCTTCTAGTGCATTTTTGAAGTAGCACAGGGTGCGAGAACATTTGGCCCAGCTGAACCTGAGCAGGCATTGCAGGTTCTTGCATTCTCTTGACCTCTCTGACGATGGGGCGGCTGGCGGTGGTCCACCTTCCCCTGGAGAAAGAGCAGGGAATGGGTCGTGATGGAGCACACCACCAGAAGGAGAGATGGATCACAGTGGTTGAAATGATGGGGTGAATTAGGGTTTTTCCTCAGGTAACTTATTGCTCTTCTCTCCTTGCTTAGTTTTTTTTTTATCTCAGTTTTTCTAGCTTTATTTTGACGCATATTTTTAATATGTATATATGTAAATGTTTCAAATTTTTTAAAGAATATCCTAACCATTTTTTGCCATACAATGAAAGTGAATGAGGACTGCAAATGTAACACTCCAAATTGTCAAAAAAAGCACCACAAGTAGTCCGCACAATTCATGGGCTATATTGCAAGTCTTCTGAATTCAAATAATTTATTTGTGAGACAAATTTAACCACGGATGATTGGTTCTTGTGTGTCTTGTGACCAAACCTCATTGATGTCAATGGCACCAAATGTTTATCTAAAACTACTGTTGAGGGGAAGTTTTTCAGTGGTTACTACTTCAAATTTGGCCTGTTTCTCATGCAATTCTATTGTATGACTTCAGAAGACTTGGGAAACTTATTGAATGTACTACTTCTACGATCTTTTATAGTGAATTTTGGAGCCTGACAGTCCACATTCACTTTCATTGCATGAAAAAGTTCAAAATATGGAAAAAAAGTGGACAGAATATTCTTCTACAGTAAAGTTGTGTGTACACAGAAGGAAAAAAGTCAATTGAGTTTGGAATGACATGAAGTTGAAAATGGAGAGCGTTTTTATTTTTGGCGCACTGTCCCTTTAAATATACATGAACTGTTTCAAGAATCCGCCTATTCACATTTTAATATGGTTTGGATGGCTGAAAAATCATAAAACTCTCTCGCTCTCTCTCTCCTTCCCCAGCTGGCTTCGGCCGCCAGAGGCACAGTCCATCATCCTATATTCAACAGCCCTGCAACATCTGTTCATTAGCTCTGACAGATGAAAGAGGGAGAACGAGGAAGCGTATGAGTGAGAGAGAGTTACGGAAAGAGAAGGGCCAAGACGTTCAGCAACCTCTGAGTTCAACATCTATTTTTTTTTCCCTGAGGTTGAATCATAGACTGACAACTTACCTCTCACACATCTTCATCACAATTTCAACATCATCTGTGAGTGTTTGAGCACCTGTACGTGTGTTTACCTGTCGTTTCAGGGAGATAGTGTGTGTAAATGTGCATTTTGATGGCTGCTGTATGACATGTTTAGTATGTTGAGTCAATAGCATGTTTTCATGTGCTCCGTCAGGTGTCTTGCAGAAAGACGTTGCTGATCCAGACGCCTGCTGCATCTGCCACATCCACCTCATCTGGTTGGACTGCATCTGCACAGGCTTTCCTCGTGTTAGAGTGATTTGTTGCTTCTTTAGCTCTCTCTTACTATTTGTCCCTTGGTATCTCTCTTTATTACCTTCTCTGTCTTGAAATGTCACTGGGAAATCAGCACGGAGAAGCATACGCCCGAGACCTAGATAAATAATGCAGGCTACATTACTCTGGCTTAGCCCCTATGAAGTGTTTTTGATGAAACAAGCACATTTACGCATCATAAAAATACTACACACACAAAAGTGCTTCATACAAAAACACATCCACCCAGATTTAACATGCTGATGGTTTGTAAACCCGAATAAGTTGGCAGAACTCAAATTTGAGGTAATCAGTTACATAAAAATTAAAGTCCGCATGTGGTGAAAATCAGGTTATTAATGTTGTTTATATGTCTGTTGTTTTTAATATGCTTTGAGACAAACCATGTGCAAATTCATAAGTCAACCACATGGCTAGAGTATTTTCTCTTTAAAACTGCAGTGATCTAAAGACGTGTTTGAAATAGCTGGTGTTTCACAAACTATCATGTAACCAATCACGTCAATGTGCCGGCGGGCTTAAGCATCTCATAAACTGAACCAATGCATTCTCAAGAGAAGCCAGGTTATCTCTGTATGTTTTTCTGTTGATGTGAAAAATCGTGTAGATTTAGCAATAGTGGGTGTATGATGTACTGTATATTACGATGCTATGATGAATTATGCCTTTCTCCACTGATGTTCAAAGCGTTTCTAATGATGTTGAATGTTAGAAGGCAGCTGTGTGACTCTGAGATGGCGAACTGGAACGTGGTGTGTGTAACATTAGCAACACATTATTAGCAGTTTGATAACGCAGTCAAGCAAAAGGCTAATCATATTAATTACCGTTATGTGTCCGACGTTGTAAAGAGCGACACCATTGTGCAGCGTTTACCTCAGTAAGTTTGAGCTGGTGTGAGTGAGTGGAGGTGGGGCTAATTTGCATATTCATTGATCCACGTATACTAAATGACGCAAGGGTGTAGATCCATTCAAGCTATTTTAAGGCATGAAGAAAAAAAATTCACACGAACAAAACGTTTAAATATGTCATTTTGGTGATAAAATTTCAAGAAAATGATTGACTACAGGGGGACTTTAAAGTTAAGAAGTTCAAAATTCAATCAAGCAGAACAGGCAGATTTATTTTGAACTCATTCATTTTACTCTTAACTTGAAATATTTGAATAAGCTAATTCATTAACTTTAAATGATCATGTATTTTCAACCCACATAACAGAAACTCTTCTAAATTAGTCATTAGAGTGTCATTGTACTGTAAAGAATGCAGGGAAATAGAAATCCCAGCCTCAGTTAAATTTAAGTTTGTCTAAATTAAATGAAACAAGTTCATAAAACTCAAAACAAAGAAACAAATCATTAAATAAAGACAATTACTTACAATGTGTCAGTTTTGTGAACTAAAGCTAATTTGATTGAATTACTTTGCTTAATTTAAGTTAAGTAATTTACCACATTGAATTAATTATTTTGAGCATTAGTGTTTACAGTGATGGGTGAATCTTATAGACATTGGGAAACATTTTCAGGTAACATTTCACCATTTTCTTCTTATAGGGCCTTTTCCACCTGGTCAATTCATGAGTTTTCTCTGATCAGATCTATCCGATTGTGAAAAGACCAGGTAAAAAAGCCCAACTGAAACGCTTCGAGATGGATTTAAATCCGATCACTAAAACCACTTCAGGAGGTGGTATGGGATGCATTCCAGACAAAATGAGACAAGTGTAAATGCATCTGTTGTTGAAACCACGTATGTCAATTTTACTCCTCCCAAAATGTACAAAAATAAATAAACATGTGAGAGCAAGTTATAGGCTACATGACATGTTATAGCCAGATATGACAGCACTACATGCAGATGAGTAACTCAGTTTCTCTTCAATAAGCCAACGCGCAAACTGCCGCAAATAAAATGTAAAGTTGCAGATGCTCAAAACACATCTTCATTAAAAGAATTGAGACTAAATTATGTTACCAGTGCTCATGCCGCTCTCTCTCCTAATCCTTTGATCTTGAAATTAGCTGATATATAAAAAAAGCAGCTCATATCTGTTGCATAGCAAGGGATATAAACAGATTTATATAAATTGTTTTGCTTCGAGACACTTATGCGACCAAGTATAAATGTAACCATGTTAACAAATCAGTTAACATGAAGTGACCAGGTGTAGAGGCTCATGTAGGGAGAATTCAGGTTGATTGGGACACTTTTCCCCAGTCATCTCAAAGGCAAAAAGTGTCCCAATCAACCTGAATTCTAAATAATTTAAATTGTGTAATTTTCTCATGGAAAAATAATGATGATGTGGATTTGATCCCTCCCTGAAGTATACCCCCCAGGTCAACGCCTAAAAGCATGAACATGTCGAGCTGAAGGGGAGATTAGAGCTTAAGGTCAGAGAGAGTCTGGAACAAGAATTTAACCACAACCCGATACAGTGTTTTAAGGATGCTGCTCTCCCTACGAATTAGACACTAGCTTTTTACCTCAACCATCATCGAATATTCTCAACAGAGGTTGTTAACCATGGGTACAGAAATCGATCAGAATTTCAACCAATTCATATTGACTAAATATAAAATCTAAAAATAAAAAATGCTTACCTGCAGTTAGCATTTAGCATGTAAATCTATTACTGGAATATTCAGGGTTCAGCAAGCTGTATCAACATGTAACTAATTTCAACTGAAGGAAAGAACCCATGTGCAGTTTATTTTAAATAAAACATGAAAAAACAAACAAAAAAAAAAGACTAGACGTGTATTTGTGTCAATGTCGATTATGACAAGTTAGACAAATTAGACAAAATAATAAATATGTATAAATATTATTTATTTATTTTAAATATATATTTTAATATATATTTAGATAAACTATGACAGAATATACTTTTGGTGAAAAGTTCTCACAAATATATGCAGCCATTTATTTTGTCTAACTGTTTTTGTTTCTGATTGCAAAAAGAACATTTGAAACCCATATTTTTCGCGTTCTCCTATGACTGATCTCGTCAGGCCATGCCATCGCCCCGAGTTTCTTGTGTCAGTCATCCATCTTATGTCATGTTTATCATCATTTTATTTAATGAGGCCACCAAACAATCCATAAAATGGCCTTTTCCATATTGATCTCTGTCTCAGTTCTTACTCTCTCTGTTTCTGTGTGTTATTGAAATACAGATCTAAAGCACATCATAAGTTCAGTGAGCACTTGCAGTCATACCTTCATTGGTTTGTCTTTGAAGGTTTCCCGTGTGAGCGGCTGGCCCGGGTGCTGATTCATGACTCTTTCTCACTCTATCTCTCTTGCTCAGCATGTCTCTCTGTGACTTCTCCCTGTGCAGTGCACCACAAGGGAGAGAAAGAGAGAGAAGCTTTGGTCTGTAGTTCCTCCGGATTCCCTGGGAGGCAGTGTTGATCTACATGAAAGCACTACAGTGAGAGCTGTGATTGAAGCCCAGGGCAAATTCCTCTCATATCCATCTTTGGGAATGCAGTAAGGTTGTCTTCAAGGTTCAGCTGATTAGCATGACCTCATTAGCCCCTGCTGGTATATGCCGTAACTACACCATTTGGCTGAAAAAAAAGGCATCTTTCATCATTCAACAGTATCATGTATTCTAACAAACTAAATGCTATAATTGTTAACATTTCATTATTCTTGCTTTTAAAAGCAATAGACCTTATTCACAGCAGCGCCATCTTTGATTTTTAATGGGAATGAAAGCGAGGCTGTGAGGGACAGACATGCATCTCTTCAATGGGCTGTACTGTTATTTAATGTGTTTTTGGATTGTTCTGCTCATGAAACACTGGAAAAATATCTTTCCAAGAAATTTCAGTTGGCAAAAACCCGACAATATAAGCTGTGGAAAATTGAAAGTAATCTAGGAGCTTTATACAGCTTTTTTTGCCATTGGAAACACGGCAAGTCTATCCCTCACAGCCTCACTTTCATACCTGTCATGGCGCTGCTCTGAATAAGGTCTATTAATGGACTTATATTTTTACCGTAATGTTGCATTTGTTGTTACAGCTCAGGATGGTTGTTCATAAAGGGCATGACGTCGTGTGTGTTCTTGTGGCCAATCAGCACTGTCGTGATGTTTTCCCTGGGCTAGAGTGTAATTAGTCACATGACATTCGCACGGCCCGAGTGATTGGCTCAAATCACAACCTGGCAGCAGGACTGAGAGCCCACAAGCAAAGATTAAATTCAGCCAGTACTGTTTCATTTGTGAGCGATATCTTTAAACAGTGTGTTTTTGAACAAGTCTTTTATATGAACAAATTATTCACAATTGTTCTGTTGTAACGACTCAACAGATTTGTCTAAAAACCCAGATGTTATTTTTATAGACAAATTGGCGACAAAAAACACCTATGGTGTATTGATATAACCTACAGAAAGGGTCATGAAACAATTATGAATGAATTTTGCTGGAATGAAAACGATCCATTATTTAAAAAGTTAAAAATAAATACATATTTAATTACAGCACAGCTGTAAAATGGAAAAACTGTGTTGAAACTGTAAAATTTCGGTAAATGGTTGGAAATACTGCTGCCAGTATTTTACTGTAAATTTACAGGTACATTTTTTTACAGTGATGTATTTTAAACCAATGGCATATCGCGCCAAGGTAAACAGTGTTTTAAGCTTTTCCAAGTAATTTATCAAGTAAACAATAAAAAAATGATTAAGAAATAAAGGTAACACTTTACCATAAGGTTTCATTAGTTAACATTAGTTAACATGAACTACTAATGAACTGCACTTCTACTGCATTTATTAAATGTTAATGTTAGTTTCAACATTTACTAATACATTATTAAAATCAAAAGTTGTATTACATTAGTTAACTAGTATGAACAAACGATGAACAGATGTATTTTTTATTAACTAATGTTAATAAAACTAACTAACAAAGATTAACAAATACAGTAACAAATGTATTTCTCATGCTTTGTTCATGTTAGTTGATACATTACCTAATGTTAACAAATGAAACGTAATTGTAACGTGTTACTGAAATAAATTAGCATAAACAGTGTATAGTTTACTTTTTCCATCATGTCAGTGTTGTTTTGATTAAAACGTACAGCATAGAGTTTCACTTCAAAGGGAACATAATAAACAGATCTAGGTATATTAGACCATTTCCACTGCAAGGTCCAGTGCACAGACCAAATATTATGACACAATTGAGTTTGACCACAAGGCGTGAG
Source organism: Squalius cephalus (assembly GCF_949319135.1). Taxonomy (NCBI): domain Eukaryota; kingdom Metazoa; phylum Chordata; class Actinopteri; order Cypriniformes; family Leuciscidae; genus Squalius; species Squalius cephalus. The sequence goes on from NC_137144.1 coordinate 21,642,263, forward strand.
CTCTCTTCACAAAGCATTTCAAACCAAATAATGCTATTTATATTTTTGGGCAGGAAGCTGTGAGACTTTTTACAAGTAGATTAAGAATATCACTGATATCCAAACTTTCAGAATACAAGGTGGCAGATGTTGTTGCATACAACTATTTATCAAGAAAAAAAAAAAACGAGAGCTTAGGTACAAATCAGTCAAATTGTCCCAGTTATAGGCTTCATTACTTAGTCAACTACCTGAGTATGGCTATGATTTCCATCAGTGCAACCCAGGTTGACAGCATCCTTTTAACCGCAGTGCTAAATGGCCTATGGCATCTCAGCAGTTTACTTGAACATTAGTACGCTACGCTCCCTAGACCTCTTCTGAGTAGCATAACAGCCATTTTCATCTGTTTACACACATTCCTGCCATCTATACAGTCTCCATGCTCTTCTCTCCTGGCCTTCTGACAGGAAGTGACACCACTCACTCCACGGCACTCTGTGGCAGTCAGTGATACGGGTTGGATGGCCTCCAGTGCCAACAAACCGTGCCCAGGATTGTCACACTATGGAAGTCGCTGAAAAGGGAGTGTTTTGCTACGTGTATTTGAGGGTTGAGTCGTGCAGGACTGGATAAAAACCAAGAGGAGTGCTGATGGGGCAAACGTGCCAGCAGGAAGCGAATGGCATTTGTGTAGATTCAATTCGTCTCACATGCTATGCTCTGTGTCCGCTGTGAACAAGAGGAAACCTTTAGTTCAGGGTTTGTTAAAGAATGGAATTGGTTTGTTTCAACTAAGTGAATGTTCTCTCATAAGGAGAAGTTTCTCAATTGTCTCTATAGACACTTTTGGTTTGGTATCATGGTATCATTTGGTGTTCATTCTGACAAACCGACCTGACATTCACTGTCAGTAGTCGGCGATTTCTGGTGACCATTTGTAATGCAACAAATTCATGCAAATGAGATGTGTTGATAACCAATGAGATTTCCGACTATAAGTGTTTTTACATGTGCAGTTATAATCGTCTCTGTCCAATTATACATGAAGACACCAATGCGTAATCAACTATTTTGTGTATACATGCTGAGAAAAGTTGAGCTACAATCACTTTACGTTGGTCTGCTAGTCCATCTTGGCAAAAACCAGACTAATTTGAGCTGTTTACATGACATTTTAAAAGATAGAAATCTAACTTTTAAAATGCATGTAAATGCACTTAATGACTTAATGTAGTTATGACAGTGTACATTAAATAGATTCCAATACATTCAAAAATAAAGAGTAAAATCAAATACGGCTCCAGGCCCCAGATCTTATCCAACTTTTTCACTGTAGCTTTAGTCCACTTCGCTAATGGCACCTTGCCCCTGTCATATGATAGATTCGTGTTCATATGATAGATTACCATTTGCATTCAAAAGAAATGTTCTACTTTCCTTAGCAACTTTCTCACATGCACCTCATTAGAAAACCAATAGCTTGCCGATACATTTTAAAATCCCGGCCTCCCCGCTGCAGCTCCAGAACTGAAGAACACTTTGACATTTCTGGGTCGGCAAGAACACTCTCTATGGTTGTGCTTTGATTGATGATGATCATTAAATCTTTTTTTCTTTTTTCCAACCTTTGGCAAAAATTTTGTCAGGAACTGTCAGTGGGGTCAAAGTAGACCCAGTACTTATTTGATTACAGGGAAATAAATCCACCTCTTGCTTGTCAGGTAAGGGCTAAGCTCGTGAATTTAATGTTATTGATTAGTCTGTATGATGATCTGTGTCATTGCAGCTTTGAAAATTGGTGGGTGTCTGTTGCAACTGTAATGATGTTAAATAGTTTGTACCTTGTTTTGCTGTTTTCACACTTTGTGCAGTTTTAGTTTGGCTTTCTTGTTATTCGTTACCTCATTTGTTCTAAAACTGTACATTCCTAGCATTTTCCATGATACTGCCACCTTGTTTATAATACGTTTGTCGTATGGGTTAAATACACTGTAATATTAAATATAATGTGTCTGATTTAGTCCTTTGTCTATTAATGTGCCAGGCTGACCAAATTTAAGCTACATTAGGTCTATTAAACCAATATAGCAAAATCTGGTATGATTTCAGTTAACCCCGGGCTTGACTTCACTTTGTTTACCTTGGTTAACATTTACTATATAGAATACTGTCTAATAATATTAAGAACGATAACAAATTATGCATAAGGGTTTAGTGTCAGTCTATGGTGTCTGTTTTAGGATATAGATGCTCCAGCATTAGCAATATTTTAATTTGTTTCGGGAGTGCAAATGACATGCAAAAAATCTAAATGGGACTACATATCTTTGTTATGAAATAGCGATCGCGAGATGAATCCAATCCGTTGCACTTGGGTTAAATGTCCATGACAAGCGTCCATTGAGAAACTCTAAAAGCACTTTTTGTCCACTAAAGCATGTTTACATCAGATTTTGCCTGAACGATCTGCTCTCCATAGTCGTTCTTCAAGAAATGATGCAATCTGAGCATTGTTTATATTGTAAAACTGTATACTACTGTAAACATTAGACATGAACAAATGAGCCCACCTACAAAGTTTATTATTCAAAATAGGGTGGTAGTTTTACTTATAATATCCAAGCAGTTGCGTTGGATTTTGTGACATATTCTCCAGCCATTGTCATTGTAGTAAATCTTGACAGACAAAACGTTTAGCCAATGCCAAGTCGATTCCAACGTGTGTGCTGTTTATGTTCCGCATATGCACATATTAGAGCCGTTTTTATGATTATGTAAAGCTGTCTGGACCATTCAGAAGCCAGATCTTGTCTGACAGGTCAATGCATTCTCATCCTAGGGCGTCATATACTGACGCTTTTGACATTTCGTCTACATCGAACGCACATGGCACCCTTTAGCGTCAATATGACACGCACAGAGCTTTGTTCGGTTATGGGTAGGTTTAGGTCTGGTGTAGGGTTAGGGTTAGACCGCTAGGAGGCGCCTTCTGGCCCATATCTATCTGCGTCTCATATTGACGATAAAGGGTGCCATGTGCGTTCGATGTAGACGAAATGTCAAATGCGTCAGTATATGACGCCCTAGGATGAGAATGGGCTGGACAGGTGCACCTATCACTAGTTACGGCACTGTTATACTTGAATAACTGAAATCAAACTTTCACTTTTACACTAACCAAACGAACCAATCAGATGAAGGTAAGCCCGCACCAAAATCTCTAGTGTAAAATCTCCCTCATATACATACTGTACTGTTCAATAAGGGTGCACTGGGTTCACTACACTATGCTGTTGAAAAACTTCCAGACCGTTTAATTTTAATCGGCATCATAATCAGGCAGTGCGTGGTCTGAAATAGAAATGTTTATTCAAATCTTTTCAACTTTTAGGTGGGAGCTGGCTTTTGTGCTGATTTAGTGCCAATTTTCCCAGCTTTCAACTCAAATACAAGCCTTAATCATTTCAATTGAAGACAAACAGGCTAAGATCAGTTTAAAGGGCAACTGCAAGGACGGCGGTACTCAGTTTCAGCAGGGGACTGTCAGAATCCAGCGGCAGCTCCTTAAGACCTGTGGTGAGAAGACAGGGCCCACCTTCCCCGCAGATGTGTTTATTAATAAACTGGCTGGTGTCTAATTGGCCTGTTAAGCCTGCAGAGACTTCCATAGAGAGAGAAAGAACCCCATTGGGACTTCTTCGTCATGGGGATGGGACCATTAAACAATAAAAGCCTTTTAGATGCACAGCATTCTGGGAAAAAAAGGCATTGTGTTGAGCCATTTGAGAGAGTGCAATAAAGAACTGCCTAATGTCTATTTGGTACATTAGGATCAGGTCTACATTTACCAAGAACTATCTTTGATATCTCAGTTGTTTCTTCTAGGCACCAATGAGATTAACTGGAGAGCAAATGGAGACATTTCTGTAGTTCTTTTGCTTCTCAGATGTTTCCCTGAGAAAAACAACTTAGTAATATCTTTAAAAAGACTAGAAAAGCATTTCTCAAATTCAGCTTTGGTGCAGAACAGATGCAGACCATCAATTCCAACAAAGTCCCAGGAAAAACAACTGGAGTATTGTACAATTTAGCACTATTCTAAGGTTTATGATTCAACTTTCTAGCTTGTAATATGCTTATTCTTTGTAGACAGTTATACAATGGGTTTTTCTCAATCCCTTTAGTTCAGCTGCTCTTTGCGCTGGCCGGGGTCCACATGACCCCCTCCTTTTGGTCCACGCAATTACCCATTTAGGAGGATCAGGCAAGGGCCGAACTCTATTAAAATCACGCAGCCTGCTCCAACAGTGCATTCGGGTCTGACAGCACTCAACCTCCATGGCCGTCAGAATGACATTTAGAGTTAAAAAAGATGAACAAGCAGTTTGGCAGGTGTAAACAGAGCTATTAAGTTCCTAGAGTCTTCCCTACACCCCTTCTGTGCTTGTTCCGAGGGCCTGTAACCAGGATCCGCGGGCGTACGGCGTCCCCTTGTCGGCATCAAAGCATTAGCTCATTGCTGGCTCAATTAAACCAATAGTTCTACAGGAAACATAATGACCAAAATTATAGGTACTTTCAGAGGCGGCGAATTTTCAGCATTCAGCGTCAGTAGCTGCGTGAGGCCTTTAAGGACACAATATTGTGTGTGAGTACAATGCCAAATGTGGATGTGAGGTGAATAGTATGTTATTTCAAGACTTGTTCCAACCCAGGTAGCCCAGGTAATGGACAAGTAAGGGGCACTAGAACATGCATTCCCACAGAGCCACATGTCAAGGGCCATGGCTGAAATGGCCATTTAAAAATAGCCCTGGCAGTCATGTTCCTCTGTAGACAAAGTTGGGCACCCTGCTTATCACTTCCAGGTTTCAGGTTTCGGCATTGAAACACAGGTCATTCTTGAGAAAATCAGGGACACTGTAGTTTCCCTCTCATTTGGTTAAACCTTCCAGGCATAGTTGTTCTAATCATCGACACCATCAATGTAATTACCAAAGCCATAATCACAATCCTAAAGACGTAAAAAAAAGTCCTCCATTAATTGCTTGCGACAAGAAACTTCCGAGCCACTCTACCTGCCGCTGAATGAAGACAATATGACTACATCTAAAATTATAAGTCCTCAAGGCAGGTACGTACACACCCATTTAATTTAAATCTTGACTCTAATAAAGTGATTACTTGCAGAATTAACTCAGATTTTTGAAAATGACTTCTACTTATAGCATTTCTGGGAACTCAGACCTATTTGAGTTGCATCAAGAGTTCTTTAGCGGTTGGGGCTTTCTGAACAGTTGATTCATCAGGGAAATTGGGTGTAATCTTGTGATGCTCAGCAAATGTAAATTGTCTTAAAAGCAGGTCAAAGTGACCAAAACACTTGACCCTTTTTGTAATTGATTGGGAAAAGTGTTTAGGACAAGAACCGATGCTTCCATGAATCCTTGCCAAAAGGACCATTTTAAGAACTGTTGGGTATGTGTTTAGTTATAAGGAGAAATTTGGTTTCTCTTTCTTTGCTTTCAAGTAAAGGTCTTGTTCAGAGGAGCTGTCTTGTAATGAAGCAATAATGCTAATAGAAATTTACCCCTTGACTGAGCTACAAACTCTTGCCTTTTTTTAAAATGAATGCATGATCCTAGTCTTACTGTGCACAAATCACTGTTGTATGTTCTTCCAAATCAAATATTATAATCATTTATCGAAATTTTATTTTAAATGGCTTTTGTTTTCAGTTGACTGTCACAATCACTTTTGTTTGGACTCGTTATGTTTCGTCATTGTCTACCTTCGTCACTCATTTGTTATCACGGACACTAATTATGTTGAGCTGTGCACTCATCAATCACTATCATTATCACCCGTATAGGCTACAGATCTGGCCTTTAAAAACGCGCGTTTTCTCCCGCGGCATTCGGCAATTCGTCTCGTAGAGTCTCGCAGAATTCTGCAAGTGCTTCGGGGGGGCCTACTTAAAAAAATCCCTCAATGTGTTTCGCTTCACAGAATATCCACCAGGTGGCGCATAAAAAACAACTTTACATTAGATTTTTTATTTTACTTCACATTACGTCATGATTGTGAGAAAACATCCACAATAAAATATAAATTATAAATAGTAATAGACACAAATATTTACAGTAGGCTACTGTATTATACAGACATTTGAAAATATTTGTAAATGCAAAAGGTTCATTAAGACAAGAAGGGGTATTGGACAACGTTTACGAATTTTTATATGCTTTGTCATTGCTGTGGTTTCCAGGAGATGAGTGCATGCAGAATATTTAACATTGTTTTTTAGTAAAACAGCAAAGTGACGTTCTTGCCAGCGCATAACTTTTTTGTACAACTATTAAGATGATTGTGCATGCAATGCGCATTTATACTAAGCGCAACAGAGAATTTAGTGTGAGCATAATGCACGTGGCTCTGCCTGTAAAAACCCAGCAGTATTTTTTTATATATATACACAAAATCATCCTATAATGCAAGGCTTAAATAATGCGACTTACCCAGATTCTTAATTCGTGCAGATATTTCTTGTGTGATTGTTCTTGGGCAGATATTTCTTGTGAGGTAATGTCGCAGCACAACGCGTAGCATACGTTGGGCGCATCTGATTTGCCATTAAATTATTAATAAATATTTTAATTAAACTGTCTTAATGCATTAAGCATAAAGATTTTTCCACGTTAGTCTCAGAATGTCCGGGGTTGGCTTGAGGTCTTGCCGACAGTTTGTAAATATTCTAAATATTCATATTCACAAAATCCATATAAAGGGTGATCAACAGTTATGACTTCTAAAATAAAATAAAAATGACCAGATAAGAGGTATCTGATTGACAGTTTGACAGATGTTGTTTTAAAAAAATAATTACAACATTATGGGGAAGTGGTATTAAATATTCGGTAACACATAGCCTAATACAATTATTTTAATTATGCATTTTGTTCAGTTTTGCTTTTACAAAATGTTCCCTGTTTTTTATAATTAATTTAACCTGAGATGTGCGTTATATCGCTTTTGGATCATTCTTTGTGTTGTCGAATTTTGACACAGTTTCATTACTTGTTCATAATAATTTGATTCATAATTATGTCATTTTTTTCTAAAAGTAAAAAAAATAAAAGTTTTTCTAAAAGCAATATTCTAAAGAGATACAAAGACAGTGTACGTGTACCCACCAGATTTCGTCATGAGTCATTTTGTACCCACTACTTTTAACTTCCGTTGACCGTTTTGGTTATGAGGAGCAATATGAGAGAAAAATGTTGTAATCATTGTCTAACACAAACAAAAAAATATATATATAATATTCATTTTATTTTAGTTTTCGTGTTCGCATTTATGAGGGAAAAAACAACGTGTCAGTTTACGGTTATGGACGTGAGCGCTCTAAAAGCGGCACAAAAAGACTGCTTTAAAACTTTCAGAGACCTCAAACAGAACAGCTGCCTTTCTTTAAATTGAATTTCGTTTTGTATTAATTATGTCTTAATTTTAATCAATATTTCGTGAACCAATTGCCTAGATTTAAGAAGTAAATATAGCAGACAATCACGACATTGGAGGCCCCGGCGATATCTCATAAATGAACCGAAACTCAGCGTGTAATGAACATTCACATTTACAGTGTATTTAGACACATTTAGACGCATTCATAATCATTACTTTTACCGGTTCTTTGTGGCAAGCTTTATGCGTGCGGTCGTGCGATTGAGTGCGGCTATATTATAATAAATGCTCATTACTTAAAACAAAGCATAAGCCTCTTCCTGGCATGCAATGGAATCTACAATGTCAGTTGGTTATATCAACATATGTCAAATTAAGTTACGCGATATCAACAAATTAAGCTATAAACATTAATTTGAAATAACTTAAAGCGTATGTAGATTTGCTTATAGCATTTAAACAAAGGAACTGCAAGGGATTAAAACCCCAACCACACGCTGGTGAAAACTGGAAAAACCGGTTTTCTTTTGATTCCCTGAGAGGAGATCGATTAGCATTGGGGGTTGAATCGGCAGACCTGGGGGGTGGGTGGTTGTACTTCCTTGACTCTGTGCAATTGTTAGCAGCTAAAACAAGCAGCTAAAACAAAGACTGTGCAATTAATTACATTTTGGAAATAACTTTCTTAATGTCGTTTTATTTAGCCTATACACTGCAAAACATTTTTTTTTTTTTTTTTTTAATTTGTAAGTATTAAATATGTTTTACAAACAATTGGTTTACAAACTCTTGGAGGTTTGTGGTTACCATCATTCAGAAGAGTGGTGCTTGTGTTTAGACTTATGTTTTACGTGATTAAATCAGGAAGATTATATTGGTTTCTGTCCACGAAGACGCATTTAAGACTATTTAATCAGGAAATGGAGGCACCGACGCGATATAACTTGCATTGCTCGTGAACTGAGCTCGTCTCATAAATGAACCGAAACTCAGAAATGTATCTAGAAAGCTTGAAATGTCCACTTTTAAACAAAACAATTCAAAACGAAAAGAAACAGACAACTCTCTTATGTAAGTGTGCATTTCTCTCTATAGGCACGTTCACAATATCTGCGAAGATGACGAGTCAGCATTGTCAACATCTTTGACTGACACATAAAACACTAGATTATTAGTAAACAATTAAAATGTCTCCTTGCTATACTTGACACATGATTACTTTTGCCAGTTCTTTGTGGCAAGCTTTATGCATCCGTTAACTATCGAATATCGTGACTCATATTTTGTACCAGACCATTTATGGTTGTTCATATTGTTCAACAAAGTTCTTGATAAAAAAAGAAAAGAAAAAAAGAAGCTACTGTGCCTAATATTATTGTTGTATAGCGCGCAAGGTTTATGCGCATGCTTTAAGTCTTCTACGTTTTTAGTATACTGTGGCAGAATTACAGTGCCTGGTCTGGTATGTATAGCCTACTAGGCTACATCGTTTTAAAATCGGTTTCAGTGGTTTCGTGTGTACGCAGATATTTCTTGAGACGACGCCATGTTTTTATGTTTTTATGCACTTTTACTCTTTTAGTTTTGTTGCAATTTCACCAAAAGCTTATAATTAGGAAATACACACAACACGCTAAACTTATATTCTCTATTATGTTAAAAATGTTGTAAAAAATACGTATTATTCTTATATAATAAGAATAACAGTAATGTACATTTATATTGCACTCGAAATGATTTAGATATGGAAAGAGGAATTCTTCTCAACTACCACCAATAAAGTTTTAAAATTATTCTTTAGAAAATATTATATTTTGATGATTCTGCAAGTTCAGCAGACAGTGAGGTTCGGGTTTGTTCCGATCAGAGCTCGTGAGTGGAGAGCGCATTTCTGAATATTCCGCTCCGCTATTCATTCCGGTCGCTCGCTCAACACACATGTCATGTTGCCTGGTTTGAAAATATGTGGAATAAGGGCTGCTTTCGACTAAAAGGTTTTTTTTTTTTTTTTTTCTAGTCGACTAGTATACTAGGCTAGTTGTTCATTTAAGTAATTCATGGACAAATCGCCCCTTTATATTAATTTAATTAGCCTACTTATATGGATCATGAGTGTTTACGTAATATAGCCGCACTGCGCACGACCGCGCGCATAAAGCTTGCCACAAAGAACCGGTAAAAGTAATGATTGTGAATGCGTCTAAATGTGTCTAAATACACTGTAAATGTGAATGTTCATTACACGCTGAGTTTCGGTTCATTTATGAGATATCGCCGGGGCCTCCAATGTCGTGATTGTCTGCTATATTTACTTCTTAAATCCAGGCAAATGGTTCACGAAACACTGATTAAAATTAAGATATAATTAATACAAAACGAAATTCAATTTAAAGAAAGGCAGCTGTTCTGTTTGAGGTCTCTGTGAAAGTTTTAAAGCAGTCTTTTAGTGCCGCTTTTAGAGCGCTCACGTCCATAACCGTAAACTGACACGTTGTTTTTTCCCCTCATAAATGCGAACACGAAAATTAAAATAAAATGAATATTATAATTTTTTTGTTGTTGTGTCAGACAATGATTACAAAAAAAATTTCTCTCATATTGCTCCTCATAACCACTGAAAACGGTCAACGGAAGTTAAAAGTAGTGGGTACAAAATGACTCATGACGAAATCTGGTGGCGTACACTGTCTTTGTATCTCTTTAGAATATTGCTTTTAGAAAATCTTTTAGTTTTTTTTTACTTTTAGAAAAAAATGACATAATTATGAATCAAATTATTATGAACATATAATGAAACTGTGTCAAAAATCGGCAACACAAAGAATGATCAAAAGGCGATATAACGCACATCTCAGGTTAAATTAATTAAGCTCCTCATAACCACTGAAAACGGTCAATAGAACCCAAAGTCAAATTATTATGGACTGAAGTTAAAAGTGGTGGGTACAAAATGACTCATGACGAAATCTGGTGGGTGCATACCCACCGTCCCCACCGAAATCGACGCCTATAAGGGAAACATGATAATATAAAAAGTACTGTACAGTAATGCAGAAAAGCGCATTACAACCATGTTAAAACTATTTAAAACGTTAAGATGCAAAAATGAACTAAATGTAAAATTAGATAATGATAATGCGCAAATGATCTCGGTCTCTTCAAAGGTCTTCGCAAATTATTGTGTTATAAGACTCAGTTATCATAGCCTACATCACGTCTCTTCTACTGTAAGTACACAGAAAAAAAAATAAGACAAATGATGCGCGTTTGAGTCAGATTTTTATGAAGAATATGTGACTGTTTATGTAACTGGCAAAAGAAAACATTGTATTCGTCATACTTCGTCAACTCAGTATGGCCACATGAAACTCGACTGCCATCTACAGGTTTTATTATTTCCTGCGTCCAACATCTAATCCCCCTTCTGCACGATCCCGCAGAATTTCGGAAGTGCTCGCAGCATTCTTCTCTCTGAGACGCGCATTTTTAAAGGCCACATCTGTATATGTTCAGTTCTGGTTAAGTTCGGTGTCGTCGGTTGTGTTTGCTTGCCTGCCTATGTTTGGATTTACCCGTGGATACCATTAAAGCCTGTTTTGGATCTTCATCTTCTTCGTCATGTGTTTATACAACCAGCCCCGTGACATTGACATCACGTCTTTTTCAACACTTCACATCCAACCATGGAAGCTGGTATGTATCCCTCAGAAAAGATTAATATTTTACATGTAACATATTATTTGGGTCAGTACTGTAGGGTAAATACACGTTCTTGGTATGTTTGGGAGTATGAGTGCATGGTGTGGTTCATGCGATCGCCCTTGTGTTTGGTGCAGTTACTTGTTCTTTAAACTTAATTATTATAAGTTTTGTTACAGCAATTTCAAGAGGTGGCACAAAGAAATGCATACTAATCAATATTTATTAAACCTGTTAAGACATGTAAGCTTTAGTTTGACTGCTCGATAAACTTAGTGTGTGTATAAATGTGCCCGCAAATCTCCACTCCGTAGAAATGTTGGAAAAGCTGTACATTGCACCGTCTGAGATATGGTCTCCACTCCTATTCAGTCCTGTTATATTTGAAAAGTCGTTTTCACATGGCAGATATCACCAAAATAAAGATGAATTGACTGGAGTATCTCTACACTGTAATATCATGCCATCGGACTATAAGCTAGACGAATTTTATGAAGTCTGTGCTCCCTGCCATCCAGCGCTGAACAGACATCAAGCCAGAATGAATGTGACAGTTTGGAAGGATGCTGATTTATGGCAGTGCTGATGCCCTTTGTCCTCCCCTTTCTTTCGCCTGTTCGCTCTCACATGATCTCTCTATATCTCTGCTTCTCGTCGCAGTCCTCGCTATTGGCGTATCGGCGTTTTTGCCAACCATCTCAAGGGTTTGATGAATTATGGGAGGGTCCTGTGATTCAAGTGTTTCTTGAGAGGTGCAGTATTGTTCAAAGACCACTATCTCTTGCGAAAGGTCTCAGTCGTTGATTATCGATTCAATTTCATGCTGAAATGGGCCTCCTCCTTTGACCTCAGAGCTATGCTGAGTAAAATAGTTGGCCGAATTTTGACCGTTTTACCACACTCCAGAGGAAGTTGAATTGGAATGACAAGGAGAGGAATTTACTGAAATGCAATTGGAAGAAATCCATCCATCCATCTGATTTTAGTTAATTCACCATAATTAATTTTAATTCTGCAAATTGCAACAGGAGTTCCGAATGACGCACAACTCAAACAGTGGTCCTCTCTAGTTGGAGCAACTTACCTTTGTGATGCACTCAATGATATTAGACAAACAAAAGACTTACAAAGTAATTTTTTTTTTTTTTTTGGAAGTAATTCTGAGACATTGTGGCATGATTCTATTAAGCTCTGATATTACAAAGTGTCTGAAAACACGATTTTGTGCTTTTATTTGCAAAGCTGGAAATGTTTCATGCCACAGTCTGGCTGTCACATTAAGGAGGGACTGCTCTTTGTAATGTATAATGGGGTAAAATATGGCAATAATGTGCAGAAAGCAAGCCAGACTAAATGGTCTACTTAATGGTGTGTCATTTGCTCTTTCTATTAAAGGATAAATAAGTGATATGTCCTTCATTCTGTGTTTATTTTGATGATTCTTTGTGATGGCCAGAATGTTGAAACGTCTCATAATATTCTCGACAGGTCCAAAGAGGTCTGCTTCATTAAACAAGTAATTACAGACCTGTCAGTTTCCTTCGGCAAGTGACAAAAATGTGCCGTGTAATCATTTAGGCCACCAAGAGACCATCCAATAAAATAGTAGTGGAGAAAATTGGGCAGGCATGGTAATTGAGCTGTATGAGAGTGAGATTCTTGTGATATTTTTGGGACATTTCAATGACAACGCCGATAAAAATGATCATCTTCTGAAATTATGTTCAGAGCTAAATTTAGGGCAAATGCTGTCTTCTGAGGTTGGTTACAGAGTTCAATGGAGAAACTCAAGGACAATGAGAGGTTCCTCCATAAATGATATTAGATTTGTAGAATGAAGCTGATTTGCTCTCAGTAGACGTTTAGGCTTTTATGAAATTGAAATACCCCTCCCTGTCAGTTTCAATGCTTTAAACCAAAGAAATGGCATTCACAACCATTTTACTTATTTAATGTCATGTATTTCTGATTAAAAAACTGTTTCTGCCCTCGGATCTGATTTTTGATGAGAGAGTCAATTAATCATTTACTCAACCAATTGATTTGAAATCACTTGTTTCATTCATTTATGAACAGTTTCCGAAAAGTGAAAAGAATAGGACATTATGTCCAAATTCACAGTATTCATAAAACTGTATGCAAAAAGTGCCCGGATGACCTGTTACTTCAAGCAAAATTCTGAAGTGAGGGCATGGGAAAGGATTTGGGAATGGCAGTGAATTTATTAAAAAATAATGATTATGAGTGTGAAATTACTTTTGTATAACTGTTCAACAAACAAGTTAATATTGAGTAAGTTACATTTTACACAGGAGGAGATATTTAGGCCATATTTGTTCCTCTACCTGTTCAGAACTGAGATTGTGAGTGGGATGTGGAAGCTGAAGGTCAGGTTCAACTGTGAGGACACAACGTTTTTTTTTTTTTTTTAATCTACTGTTATTTGCTATTATTGCTGTTAACTTTACTCCACTATATGGTTAACTGGCATTAAATTACTATTAGCTATTGTAAAGATTTTAGTCAGTGTCTAAAATGCCTATGTCTAAAGTGCTTTTTGACTAATAGTTAACATTGTAATCTCCGCCCACATGGCCTAGATGATGTCACCTGAAAAAAAAAGTTGTTTCAGCGGTAGAGAAAATTACTTTTTTTGCTGAAATTTTACACAATTCATTCAACAAATCAAACACAAACCTTGAAAACCTGAAAGGATTGTGATTACAGTCCAAATTTAGCCCACTTCTTTCAAAAGTTTCCCAAACCCTTGCTATTGTTGAAATGTGAACACTAACCTCGACTTTCTGTTGCCAATCCAGCTTCATCACTCCAGCAGAGGTTTGGATCGCATCCCAGCCCTTCAGATGAACTCTATTGGGAGAGCCGGTGTGTCAAGACAGATTAATGTGTCGTACCTCTGATTGATCAACTCCATGGAGTTCTGCACCAATGTCTCAGATTCGACAGGGAGGTTAAAGGGCTTCCTGTTTTGGTGACTCAGTTTGTGTGGTCAGCGTGGGGCGGACTGCAGCTGTCACCCCTGTTCTGAACTTCTGCCATGATGGGTCATCTGAGAATGACAACACTGCAGAATGTGCATTAGACTGAAAGGGATCTAGGTATTTTGTGTTTGATGGTTTGGTTTTTATTTCTGATTCAGGTTAATGTGTATTCTAGTTCCTTAGTTTGGTAGCTTAGTAGTTTGGGTGATCAAACATACAGTATGTACCTTGGACAGTCTTATGTTTTAGTAGAGCAGACGATTAACTAAACATTTACACACATTTAGCACAAAAATTTGCCTCAAATTTAATTACATAGCACAATATAATATTAATTGTAGGGATGCACCGATTCTGATACTGATAAGCCTATGGCCTATAACCAATAATTGCCAGATATTAATATTAATATAAAATGAATACTAATTAATAATACAATTATTGCTATAATATATTGTATAAATATATTAGAAATAAATTCAAAAATAGTATTGTAATATACAGTGCAAAAATTAATATTCTTTAAAGAGAACTGAACTAATAAACAAACTAGGAGATTAACAATAAAACTCAGACATGAACCGAACAGAAAAAGAGATCAAAAACAAACTCCAAACATGAACAAAACTCACGTAGATTGAAAAATGAGGAATTGAGACAGAATGAGCACAGAATTTTGGTCATGTTTGCAGTGTTACCTGCACTGCATAGCGAATCAGGTGCTAAAAGAATGCAGAATTGCTAATGAACTTTATTATGCAGACACTAGTTAATTTTCCCCTAAATGTTCTGATGAACTGGACGAATTTCAAATAAAATCAGGTGAAAAAGATCTAAAAAGCAGGCTTGCTCTGGGAAAAATGGGACATCTAGTCACTCTGAGCTTGCTTATGATGTGTTATTTCCTTGGTGCATCTGCAGTCATATAGCTTGCACGTTTATTAACACGAATCCATCATCCATGTGGCGGCGACTGAATCTAATAACGTGCGGTATTTGCATGGCAAGCCCAGCATTTTACCGCTGTCATTTAGTGTCCTCTCTTCTTCATGCAGACTAAAAAAAAAAATGGTTCCCTGTCACTAGGAATAAAATCACGGTGTCTCTATATCATCTACTTAATTAGCGAGGTGGACAGTTGTACCGTTCAAGGTCGATTATATGCAGTGAAGACGACTGACATTAAAAAGTGCCTTTTTTCAGAGCATCGAGCCTCAAAGATTAGGGGCCATAACTTTCGTCCTCACGGATGATGGTCTCTTTAGACTCAGTTAGCCATTAGTAATGGTCTTTTCTTTTATCTATTACACCTCATCAGCTTAGAACTAGCCTTCTCTCTGTCTCTCTCACAATCGCTCTCTCTTCCTTTAATGACAGCTCATTAATGTTGTCACACTGACCCACAAGTAACTGCGTAAGTGAATGAAATATGAACTTCCCATGTTCGCCTAGCACCACGGTCGCCCTCTTCATCTTCCAATGGCCCATAATTCCCTTAATGCATGCAAAATGAGAAACAGACTTCATGAAATGACTAGGCGGATGTTTGTTCTGAAATTATGAAGGTAATATTTTTAAATGAGAGTTTATTTTTAAAATGATGTACCACATTACCCAGTGATTTGATAATATGATGAAGGGAGAGGGTGAGAGCAAAGGATCTAACCACAGCTTTATTTAAAGGGATAGTTCAATATATATATATATATATATATATATATATATATATATATATATATATATATATATATATATATATCTTTTTTTTTTTTTTTTTTACTGTGTGTCATAGTATAAAAAAAGCATTATATAAACATGTTGTCATAACTTATTCATTGGGTGTAGCCAAAGTGTAACGTCTTGTCTTGTTTTGGTTTTGTTTCATGATCTTGTTTCATGTCTGTCATGTGATCCCCTGTTCTAGTCATGTGATCCTGCCATGTGTTTTATGTTGTCATGCTGTCATTGGTTCATTGTTTCATTGTTCACAGGTGTCCCTTGTCTAGTCATTAGTCTTGTGTATTTAAGCCCTTTTTTCAGCATTAAACCAAAAACCCATTGACTTCAGGACGATGGAACGAGAAGTGTTAAAATGCTAAATGGTTTCTGAGTTTTTGGCCTACAAAAATATGTCATCCATGCAGCACTCTATGGGGTCAGATTAACGAAACAGCCTATTGCTTCAGACCTTCCTTACGAACAATTACCCAACTACTCGTTCAGACGACCTGAAAGGCGACAGGAAATGAAATGGGAAACACAAGAAAGAAATGAGAATAATTCAGAGTTGAAGTTGTCATGACATGAAATAACAAAACAAAGATCTCAATGCATAACAGGCTGTATTGTGCAAGTCCAGGAGTCTGGAAAGACGAGACGTGAAGAATGGCCAGTTAATGTCCTAAACAATAATAGATCCTGACTGTCAGTCAAACCTAATTTTCAACACATAAAAGTCTCATTTCAGTGCAGATTTAATTTTCAGAAGGCCACGTGACGACCAACCATCAGTTTGTAGGCGCTGTAAATCGGATCACGCTCGCACACACCCTCCTGACTTGCCGTCCCACGGTTCGAGAGTCTGTGTCCTCTCCAATTAACCCGTGAGGATGCATGCACAGTCCCAGTCCTGGCCCAACACGGACCCTTGCATCACCTGCGCTGTACATACAAATCACTGTCAAGCCACCTTACTTCCCGTTTTTCCTTCCCTTGTTGTTGTTATTCTGTCCGGCGAACAAGGTCATCCATCACATTGACAGAAAGGTGCTGCACAACTCCTCCTGGAGCCCGAGGCGTCTGTCCAGGCCCTGTTTGTGCGCTCGCTGCCTGATCGCTTTTAAGATGTCAGAGCCTTGCTGTAATTTGTTGATCAGCCAGCTCATCAAATAAGTGTTTACCGCCATTATTGCCGTTATTTGCTCTGCGATGTTGGCATAAGGTAAGCTTACCGAGCACAACAGAGCCGTAAGGTAGTTACCAAACTGTGGGAGATGAGATAGCCTAATCAATCTGTTATAGCCTACTTTGTGGTGCCTAAAATTTAAGAGATAGCTATTGATTTTAGGATTTCTTGTGCCAAGAAATAAAATGGTGAACTTTCTGTGGAAGACACACAAAGTTGGAGCTGTTCTTAGGTGGAGAAAGCGCAATGGAGATAAAAAGAAGTAGTCTTGAACCAAAAAACACATAATGTTTTCTAAGGAAGTCTCATTCATATAACTTACATGAATATATATTTACAGTGCATGGTCTTACCCTTGATTTGATCTGTACATCGAGGGCTAATATCTCTTCCATCTCTTCTTCTGACACCGGTATCTCTGATCATAAACTTCTTGATTTTAGCTTAAGCTTGCCTATGCGTAAAAAATGTTCAACGACTGTTATATCCAACCGCAATCTCAAAGCTGTTGATACTGCATCATTTTGTACCTCCATTGCTTCTTCTAATCTCTCTGATGTCTTTGATATCTCTTCTCCCTCCCTGATATTATCTAACTATCACTCCATAATTTCTGAAATCTTACAACAGCATGCTCCTGTTAAGACCAAAAGCGTCCCTTCCGCCCATTCTTCTCCTTGGTACACTCCTGAGCTTCGTATCCTAAAGGCCACAGGTAGACGGCTTGAACATCACTACAGGAAAATTGGCCTGACTGTTTATTATTTAGCTTTTATTGAACATGTCAAAAATTACAAATCGGCCCTGGTTCGTTCTAGTTTTGTATCTGCCACAATTAACAAATCAAGCAACAGACCAAAAGCATAATTTACACTGTAAAAAATAATCCTGTAAAAAAACGGTAAACTACTGGCAGCTGTGGTTGCCAGCATCATACTGTAAAAATACAGTGTGTTACTGTTTTTGAAATTAACAGTTAAATACTGTTTTGTCAGCTACAGTATAAAACTGTAATTTAACAGCATATAGCTGTAGCTGACAAAACGGTATTTAGCTGTTAATTTCAAAAACCATAACACACCGTATTTTTACGGTATGATGCTGGCAACCACAGCTGCCAGTAGTTTACCGTTTTTTACAGGATTATTTTTTTTACAGTGTAACACAATAAATAAACTTACCAAACCTCTATCTCAGGTTGCTCTAGCTTCAGATGAACCTTGCTGTTTATTCTTAATCACTTGCTAGAAAAGACAGATGCTGTCCACCAGTGCTTCTCTAATGATGCTACGATTTTAAATATTTGCCGAATCAATCTGGTCAGTCCATGACTTTCTTTTCTCGGACTACTCCATCTTCTGTCTCTGAGTTTATTTTGAAATCCAACCCTTCATCTTGTTGTCTTGACTCTGCCATTCAGTTATCTCTGCACCTATCTCTCACTTCATCAATGCAACTCTTACCTCTGATTCATTCCCTCTGCCACTCAAAACTGCTGCTGTTAACCCTGTTCTCAAGAAACCCAACCTTGATCCCTCAGTTTTATCTAATTACCATCCTATTTCAAATCTACCCTTCATAGCAAAATTACTGGAAAGTACTGTTACCTCCCAGCTTCAGTCTTTTCTAGTCGAAAATAATCTCTTTGATCCCTTTCAATCTGGTTTTCACCCACTTCATAGTATTGAAACTGCACTTGTCAAGGTACTGAATGATCTGCTTCTTTCTGATGACTCTGGTTCTCTGTCTATACTCCTGCTGCTCGATCTCAGCTCTGCCTTTGATACTGTCTCCCATGAACTACTCATTTCTCGCCTTTCGGATGTGGGTATTTCTGGTGCTGCTCTTTCTTGGTTCTCTTCCTATCTCTCTGACAGACAACTCTAATTTTCAGTACAAGATTTTCGCTCATCTACTGTCCCCCTGAAGCAAGGTGTCCCCCAGGGATCCGTTCTCGGGCCATTATTATTCATAATTTACATAATACCTCTTGGTCAGATCTTCCACCATCATCATTTTAATTATAATTTTTACGCTGATGACATCCAATTATATACCATCTGCACACCTGCTCTGTCTGTCACAACCGACAAAATCCCTGCTTGTGTGCATGAAATAAAAGATTGGCTTCATTCAAAATTTCTAAAACTTAACATGGACAAAACTGAGATTATTTTTACTGGACCTCCGTCACTCACTAGCAAAATCCCTACCAATTTCACCTGTGTGATTGCTGACTCTCACATCAAACCATTTAGTACTGTTAAAAATCTTGGTGTAATCTTTGACTCATCTCTCTCTTTCCAGTCTCATATTAATTCTATCACCAAATCAGCATTCTTTCATCTACGTCGCATTGCCCAGCTCCGTCCCTTCATCAGTATCAAAGACGCTGAAAATGTCATCCATGCATTTGTCACATCACGTCTTCATTATCGTAATGCCCTTTTCATTGGTCTATCTGCTAGCTCCATTTCCAAATTGCAATACATTCAAACCTCTGCTGCTAGAATACTTACCCACACCAAGCGTTCTGCCCATGTCACCCCAATTTTGTACGATCTTCACTGGCTTCCAGTGGCTTACCGTATTAAATTCAAAATCCTCCTGCTCACTTTTAAATCTCTGCACAGCTTGGCTCCCCCCTATCTTTGTAACCTGCTCCACCCCTCCACCCCGACTCGCTCTCTACGATCCTCTGACTCTAGCCTTCTCGTTGTCCCTCGGCATCGCTTCAATGGGGGGCAGATCATTCAGTGTTGTTGCAGCCAAACTATGGAACTCTCTCCCCCGATCACTCTGTTGTGTTAATACTATTTCTGAATTTTAAACTATGCTCAAAACTCACTTATTTTCTGAATGTTACCATATTTAAGTTGTATTACATTTTGTTGTGTCTGATTGTATTCTGCTATGCTGCCCCAACTACATAATTCTCCTTTACTGTACTTTTACTCTCATCTACCTACTGTTGTTTTGCTTGTTTTCATTGTCCATTGCCATTATTGTTGCTTGTTAATTGTAAAGCGTCTTTGAGCCCTGGAAAGGCGCTATATAAATAAAACTTAGTTCTTGTGAAACATTTTGTAATTTTGAGGCCTTATGCTAAACTGTTTTAAATTCAATTATTTTTCACATCAATTTAGACTCCACATTCCAAAATGATAAAGAAAGAAAGGATCTACACTTCTATTGGAGTTAATCTGTGGTTCTGTAATATGTAATCTTGTTAATTTAACAATCAAAGTGTAGAAACATCTCACAGATGATCAAGCGAAATTGAAAAAAGTTATGACTTGCTTAATGCAATGTAATTATTTCAGGTTTTTTTTTTTTGCATTCTCATTTTGGTGTATGCAGTGTAGATTGAATTTAAAGCAGTTTAGCATAAGGCTGCAATATTACAAAATGTGAAAAAATGAAGGCTTATGTATTACAAAACTATTTTGCTACACTCTTAAAAATAAAGGTACTTTATTGGCATTGATAGTTCCATGAAGAACATTAAAGATCCATGGAATCTTTACGATCCATGGAAAAGAAAAAATTGTTATTTTAAAAACTGTTCACTGGAAGGTGGGAACCAAAAATGGTTCTTCTATGGCATCACTGTGAAAACCCCCTTTTGGAACCTTTATTTTACTGTAAAAGAGGTTTACAATGTAGACACCATCTAGACATGGTGTAGCACAAAGCGTGTGCTATCAAAAACCTAAAACTTGCCTTGACTTTGTTTGAGAAACTTTGTCAACCGCACCAAAGTCTCCGACCTCACTAATATACATGCCATAGAGCCATGCTCGCGCACTGAAACATAACACTCCATCCAGGGTCTTTTGTAATTCATCAAAGATTTCATCTGCCAAGAAAGCACTTAGGAGAGCAGCACAGTTGCAGAATTTTAATGCAGTTTTGCAGCAGTATGTATTTGATGTTCTTTGCTCTGTGAACTAAATGCTGCACTATGGGATTCCAGCTTGAAACCAAATCACAGACTCTGTTATGAGAATAGACTCATTTTTGAACTTAAACGGCACACAAACAGTAAAACAAATGGCTTTATAATCACTAGTGTTTTAAGCTTAAGTGCTTTGCAAACACATTCAAAGACATTTTTAAAGTGTGTGTGTCCTAGCGGATTGCCACCTACAAAGCTATTAAGAGCGGTTGAAGTGCTTGTGCTTATTCGTTTAATTTAAAAAACAGAGCAAATAGGAGTCGGAAAAGCAAAGATAAACTAGTGAATGACACTTTTGTGCCTCTCCGAACAAACATCAACAACATGCAGATGCCCGAAATGTAGGTTAAGAGCGGCGTGGAACAGGTCAAGTTTGATTCACTGTTCTCGATATCACAGTAACATCAGCGAGTCAATAGCCGGAGGGTCCGGCCGCCATGCAAACATCATTAGTCACTGATTCGGGGCTGTTTGATCACCCTGCACAAGAGTCCCATTGATTTTACCGGGACCTGGGAATCAACAGGCACCATCCCATAGTTTGAGAGATAAAGGGGAGGAATACTTACTAGAAAAGATTTCAGATTAATCCCAGCAGCGTACAACTGGTATCCTTATAAGTGTAGATATTGATCGGAAGGGTAACAAATTATTCAAAGGCTGCCGTCACAAGTCGAACAAAGCACGGAGCAAAGGTTGGCATCGATCTCGGCTCAGTCACGTGACATGTTGTGCTACTCTCTGTCCTCAAGCCACCTCTCGTCGCTTGAATAAACTTAGCGGACACTTTGAATGAGATCAATTTAAATTGAGTTGAAATTACTTAGAAAAAAAAAAGACATATTCTTATAATTACACTCAAGTTAAATTTTAATCGTTGGTACATTTCAAATGCATTAAAAGAAACTGGCTGAGCTCTTTGCCTTTCTTCTGCAAAATCAATTTCTCTATAACCAAAACAGATCTTGAAGGATTTATGTGGTTTTCTATTCGGGCACTTTTCTGTCCCAAGGGTGGATTTTTATTAAAAATAATAGATTTCAACTATTTATTTATTTATTTTTCGTTGTATGAAGGTCACATTGAAACTGTATTGGAAACTTTTGACCATGCTGTCACTGTTTTATTTTTTTTGCCACATTTCTTTTGCTTTATTGATATTAGATTGTAGAAGTATATGTTTTTTTTTTTTTTTTTATCATACCCATGATTTATGCAAAGTTCTGAAAGTTAATCCTCAAGTTTTGTTAATTTACTCATCACAAAATCATTGAGCTCTCTTACATCAAGTACCAAAAAAAAAAAAAAAAAAAAAAAAAAACAGACTGAGCAAAACATCTAATTAGTCAGAATTGTGTATTTCTCTGAAGCCCAAACATGTGAGAAGCAGAACTGATGTCAATTTTTGAAATACTTGGAGGAATGTTGCTATCTGGAGGAGAAAATAGATACACTTAATTATTTTTCAAAGTAATTAATCTTCCATATGCATTTAAAATATGTACCTTTTTTGAACAAATTGGCTCTTAAATCAGACGCTCGCTCGATTTTGAATTCCAGTTTTAAAATCCTGTTTACAGTATTAAGTAGGAGAATGTTGTGATTTAATGTTTTTTTTTTTTTTCCAAGTATCAGAAAATATAGCGTGGCAAGACAAGAGTCCATGATGAGCTTTATCTATTCAGTTTATTAATCTTTATCTATTCTATTCAGTCCTTAAGCCATCAAAACAGGTTCTCATCAATGGTAAGAAACAAAACAGTGTCAAAAACACTGTAACAAATAATACGAACAAGGACAAAAATCCAGAAGCTGTGAAATACACAAAGCAATACCAAGAATTAGCAATTAATCAGGACCGTAGTGCATCATGGGAAATCGACTGCTTTAGCTAATACCTCTCTATGTATAAAAAGCTTAAAAGGGGGCCTGCTGGGTTTACTCGTAATGAAAGACCTCATGCTCCTGGTTTTATGCTATCACTTTGAAATATTTCTACCTCGGCGGATCACATCTCGTTGATGGACAAACCAGTGTGACATTTTTTTCCTTTGTTGTGTTTTTTCCCCCCAGCAGAGCAGATAATATACTCTCTTAGTGGATTGTAGAACCGCACCTGTTTTTGCAGGTGTTAAGGTGGATCCTTATAATGGTGCGGTAATGAGTTTTAAGCGTTGGAAGGTGTTTCCTGCAGCTGCTTGAGTCTCTAGTGCAGGAACAACAGTGGCCAGCCATCCATCACGTTACAAAAGGATGGTCTGGTTTGACGCTTCCTTCATTTTGTTATATAACATCCCAGTTTGTCATGTTATGCCTCAAGTGGTCTTCTGTATGGAAAAGACACTATAGGTGGTCATTCCTCATATTTCTCTTGTTCTGTTTGAACTTTGTACTCTTTTCTTTCCTGCTTTTCACAGAGAAGCCTGAGATGAACCGCCGATGGACTGCAGTGCGTTGAACCTCAAGCTGAATGCACTTGTCGTTTTGACAGCTACATTGACCTCGGCTTTGCCATTTCATCTTTCAAGCCGAAAGGTCTGTAAGTTGGTGTGGCCATCTGAGGACTCTTTCTTTCTCTCTCACAGACACACACACACACACTTATATCTCATTACAGTTACCCTCCACCTGGCCTGCTCTGCTTTTGAGCTCTCAATCTCTGGTGACATCACTCCTCTGACATCATTGCCTCCATTGAAAGAAAGGTTAATTAGGTCCAACTGTTCCTGGCCCTTGCAATCCAGCCATCTGTTTCTTTACCCGCGTACCGGACTTACATGCTTGTTGTTGAAACTGATGCAATCAGCAATATGTGATGATCCTAGATTGGTTTGCATTGTGTTTGTATATATATATATATATATATATATATATATATATATATATATATATATATATATATATATATATGCTGTGCATAAAAATATAATGAAATATAAATGGATACTTTTAATTATATATATATTTTTTCATTTTACATACATAATACAATATATATATATTCATATTCATATATTCGTTTATATATAAACGAAAATAACTTTTTAGCAATTTAAAAGATCCTTGCTGAATAAGTTTAAATTACCAAAAAAAAAAAAAAAAGTCCAAAAAAAAAAATAGACTTTTGAATGGTAGTTTATATACTAGTTTATTATTTATAACGTATTTAGGGGTACTTTAGACTCATTTTGTTTTATATTGGTGTATTTTATAATGGTGTTTTTAATGTTTTATGATTTTAAAATATATATATATATATTTATTTATTAATGTTGTTATGCATAAATGGTTTCTCATAGACAATTGTGAAATCTGTGGTTGAGAGTTTTATCTTCTTTGACTTTTTGAAAGAAATGGCCCTACTATAAGTGTTGCTACCTAGTGGACCCCCCCCCCCCCCCCCCCCCCCCCCCCCAAAAAAAACATAGTGCAGTTGATTCAGACAGCTTCAAAAATTGGAATCCTAAAGAAAATTAGCAGCAAAAAAACAAGGCATAAACAAAGCAAACTTTAGACTTGACAACTGTCAGACATGAACCACAAATGTATTCAAAGAAAACATCTCTTTTAGTTCCTTCCTCACTCATCATTGAAAGTTCAATTGGCATAACAAATTTGCAAACGGTTATCCACCACAGAGACCCAGCTACGCTAAAGAGCGCGTCACCCAAAAACTTGCTGTTTCAGCCCAGGCTTTGTTTACATGTTTGGGGACATACATAAGTCTAAATGATTCATAAGAGAACCGGAGCCACGCTGGACGGCTGACAGAAACGTTATGAGCGTTCGAGGCTGATAGTATCTCTTTCATTTCCTCCACACAATGCCCTGAAAACAGAAGCCCCGTAGAGAACTGTGTTCTGTTCTGATAACCTTGAAGGGGAGATGGAAGAAATCATTTACTTTCATAAGGATATGGGCGCTCCAGTCCCATCTTGCTGCCTGAGTGGGCAAAATGGATTTGATGATTTTTTGTCTCCACTATGCTCTTGCTCTAATGATTTGAACACGCCGTTGTCTCTTCCAGATGTTTTTATACATTGTTCGGGAGCTGGTATTGCTCAAGATGTTAAATATTCATCTGGATGTGAAACACTAAAGTTGTAAAGGGGAAGAAATGTATTCTTTTTTTTTAGTACAATGCATTTGTTTTTGATGATTCAAGGTGACTAAACATGGATTGGGTGTTAAATAAATATTTGAGTTCCCAAGAAAAGGAAGGCACAATCGTGCAAACAAAGAGAACAAAAATTTTATTTACGGTTGTACGTGAAATTCATTTTCTCACTCTTGCACTTTCTCTCACCTTCTCTCATCTCTTTTTCCTTTGATCTGTTCACCTATAGAGAAATTCAGAATTTCTGTTGAAAGCCTGAGAATGGATGCCCAAGAGGATGAGGATACATCTTTGAGGTAAAACACAACCGAGATGTGAAAGTCAAGGGCACGGCTATAGAAATTTATAGTTGTAACACATCTAAAAAGGAAAAGGTAAGATTTGAGTTCATTTAAAAAAAAAAAAATAAAAAAAAACACAGAGACACTGTTTACACTTGATTAGACAAAATAATTGTATCACATATACATAAATATCGATTACAAAACGATTAATCGTGATTAATCGCATCTAACATAAAAGTTGATTTATATAATATGTGTCTATGTATTATATATATATATATATATATATATATATATATATATATATATATATATATATATATATATATATATATATATAACATTTTAGTGCTGTTAAATCGATTAATCACATCTATTATAGAAGTTTGTGTATAATTATATTGTATATCTACACTCACCTAAAGGATTATTAGGAACACCTGTTCAATTTCTCATTAATGCAACCAATCACATGGCAGTTGCTTCAATGCATTTAGGGGTGTGGTCCTGGTCAAGACAATCTCCTGAACTCCAAACTGAATGTCAGAATGGGAAAGAAAGGTGATTTAAGCAATTTTGAGCATGGCATGGTTGTTGGTGCCAGACGGGCCGGTCTGAGTATTTCACAGTCTGCTCAGTTACTGGGATTTTCACACACAACCATTTCAAAGAATGGTGTGAAAAGGGAAAAACATCCAGTATGCGGCAGTCCTGTGGGCGAAAATGCCTTGTTGATGCTAGAGGTCAGAGGAGAATGGGCCGACTGATTCAAGCTGATAGAAGAGCAACTTTGACTGAAATAACCACTCGTTACAACCGAGGTATGCAGCAAAGCATTTGTGAAGCCACAAAACGCACAACCTTGAGGTGGACGGGCTACAACAGCAGAAGACCCCACCGGGTACCACTCATCTCCACTACAAATAGGAAAAAGAGGCTACAATTTGCACGAGCTCACCAAAATTGGACAGTTGAAGACTGGAAAAATGTTGCCTGGTCTGATGAGTCTCGATTTCTGTTGAGACATTCAGATGGTAGAGTCAGAATTTGGCGTAAACAGAATGAGAACATGGATCCATCATGCCTTGTTACCACTGTGCAGGCTGGTGGTGGTGGTGTAATGGTGTGGGGGATGTTTTCTTGGCACACTTTAGGCCCCTTAGTGCCAATTGGGCATCGTTTAAATGCCACGGCCTACCTGATCATTGTTTCTGACCATGCCCATCCCTTTATGACCACCATGTACCCATCCTCTGATGGCTACTTCCAGCAGGATAATGCACCATGTCACAAAGCTCGAATCATTTCAAATTGGTTTCTTGAACATGACAATGAGTTCACTGTACTAAAATGGCCCCCACAGTCACCAGATCTCAACCCAATAGAGCATCTTTGGGATGTGGTGGAACGGGAGCTTCGTGCCCTGGATGTGCATCCCACAAATCTCCATCAACTGCAAGATGCTATCCTATCAATATGGGCCAACATTTCTAAAGAATGCTTTCAGCACCTTGTTGAATCAAAGCCACGTAGAATTAAGGCAGTTCTGAAGGCGAAAGGGGGTCAAACACAGTATTAGTATGGTGTTCCTAATAATCCTTTAGGTGAGTGTATGTTCATGTATGTTAGATGCGATTAATCAATTTGACATCGAATTTTAAATAAATGTAGAATTATTTGTAAGGGGTTGTCAAAGATTCTTGACAAGGTGGTTGTTTTATTTTTTAAATCTGGTAGTGTAAATTGCAGGGCATGTTGTCACACTATATAAGGTAAATTGTCACAGTGGGAATCTGCCATTACTAACAAAACTCAATCAGACTTTTGACACATTTGTGTAATTGCACTTTTGACTCAAAAAGAATGTGACAATTAGCCCCTGTGTAAATCATCCATAGACCCGGTTTCACAGACAGAGCTTAGATTAAGCCAGGATTAAGTCTTATCTATGAAACCTGAGAATAATGTTTTTGTATTACAACATATAGCTTCCAAAAGGCAGCAATGAACACATGAAACGGAAACAGACAGCATGTGCTGTATTCCACTGCTCCTTGATAAATTATTTCTTAACGCGTGACACGGAATCAGAGATATCCTCGAAAATAAAACAACTCGTGTCATTTTTCTTTTCTTCAAATGAAGAGCTTTATTCCGGTGTCTGCGGCACAGCGTGTTGCCTTTTACGATTTACAACTTCAAGCGAAGCCCGTTCTAGTTTCTACTTTTGAAACAAATCCAGAAGATTACAGCAGACAAACATCCCATGTTAGAAGGTCTATTGAGAGCGAACGGCTGATTTACCCAGTACCACATTACCATGCTCATTGTTTCGCTTTCTTCTCTTCTTCATGATGGAGGATTAAGCAGTGTCTTTAAATGGGTGCCAGGCTCTTAGCAAACAAACCATTCGCAAACGGAAAACGCAATCGGGCAAATACTTTTAGCAGACAAAAGGAACAGGGTGCATGTCTGCAGACACAGAAAAGCCATTTTAGTTTGCTTGTCAGAGCACACAAGGGCATGAATATTCATTGCCCTATATTTTCAGCTGTGTGTTTTATTTATTTGTTTAAATGATTTCTCTCGCTCTGTCTCTCTAACACTCTCTTACACTTTTCTTTGTTTTTTCCCCTACGTGTAGTTTCACAAAAGCGCAGTTGAGGTCCAAAAGCAGATGTGTTTTCTACCTCAAAGTCTGGGATTCGGCGCACGGAACAAAGAAAAGCGAAGAATGGTGTTTGGCTTTGGAGCAAGAAGCTATTTTCTGCAGAATTCCTCCCAAACCCATTGAGAGAACAAACTACACTTCCACCCAGGATTGCCAAGCATAACTAAATGAAAAGTGTTTTGTGCCAGTATTTTAGTGCTATTTTTTCTATCAAATGCATCAGCATTGATAATTGCAATTTGAATTTTTAATTGCAATCTCATTAGCAATTTTTAACTATATGCAGTGCACATGTAACATTTGTACGTTTGGATATGGAAACAAACATTCAATATCAACATACTGACTGGATCTAAAATTTAGTAGTCTTTACACATGCACAGCTTTTGAAGAATACGAATCTTTATGAATCCTTAAATATATGTCTATTTATATTTTACACTACCATTAAAAATGTTTTGGAAAGTAAGATTTTTTTGGAAAAAATTATACATTTTTTCAGCAAGGACGAAATTCATCAAAAGTGACAGCATTGATATTTTTTTTTTCAAATAAATATTCATGAATCAAAGATTCCTGAAAACAAATGTATCAGTTTCCACAAAAATATTAAGCAGTTTTCAACATTCATAATTATAAGAAATGTTTCTTGAGTATAAAATCAGCATATTAGAATGATTTCTGAAGGATCATGTGACACTGAAGACTTATATTCAAATAGAAAACATTTATTTTAAATTGTAATATTTTTTTCACAATATTACTGTATTTCTGATCAAATAAATGCAGTCTTGGTGAACATAAGATAATTACGTTCAAAAATAATATTGACCCATTTTGCATTTTTGGTTGTACTGTTCATCATAAATTAAATGCAAATAGTGAAATATGAAGACAATCAGAAGACAATTATTTTTTATTTTTTTTTGGTGCATTTCATTGATGTGCATTTTCCCCCTGGGTTTGTTTCTATGGTAATTAAATAGTCTAAAATGCAAAGCACATAAAGGCATCAATTTGAAATATGTAGTCACATTGTCTAGAGTCATAATTTGCCTAGGTAAAAGCTAAAATATGTGTGCAGTGGTGTGTGACGGTTTAGTATGACATTAAAAACCATTTATCTTTACAACAGATGCAATGAAGTCACATGTCAGTGTGCCAAAATAAAACTGATTTCATTTCGAATGAATTTTACCACTTAATTGAATCAACCACTATCTTTTCATAGCTGCAGGCATAAATGTTGCATTTTGTTTTCATTTTCAATGCGGTCAGTATACTTTACATTTTCAGGCCTAAATGATCACATATTTGTACTCTAAATTTTAATATTTCTATGTGGAGGGACAAGTTAACATATATATATATATATATATATATATATATATATATATATATATATATATATATATATATATATATATATATATATATAAAGATAAAACCTTATCTATACATTTGAGATTTAAGTCAACCAGGGACTATATATATATTTAGTCCCCTGGTTGATTTAAATCTCAAATGGCACATGTGGCATATGTGGTATAAAAAATAGAGAATGTCCCTTACTTTCCACTGTTGAAGTTGGCAGCCACTGCATATTTAATTAAGCAGGTAGAGCAAACAACAACAAAATGAGTGCAGAATACCCCAGGGATCCTGCTCCGGATCCATTAAAGTTCATCAGCAACTTTGACAAAACACAGCCGAACGGGAACTGGAGTCACCGGCGCTCCTTTGAGAGAGGCGCAGAATCAGCAGCGGCATCCCCAGGTGTTTGCATAATGAATGAAACGTTATTTGCCTGTTGTATCGGCGTCATGCTTATTCATGCTGCAATGAGACAAAATAGTGAATGGATTCCTCAGGTGACTCATGCATTATGCAGCTCGAGCCGAGGTGAATCACCTGTGTGTGTGTTCAGGCTTCACATTGATTTGCGGTTCTTGAACATAGCCCAGACTCTGGCATGATGAGATGGTGGCCTTGGGTTACTTTATGTTCAGTGTGTTGCTAGTGGAGTTCATTATCAGGGTGTTATTCAATTACACTAGAGAATCTTAAGGGGATAGTTTACGCAAAAATGGAAATCCTGACATTATTTACTCACCCTCGTGTCATTCCAGTTATTTTTTCCTGTGCAACACAAAAAGGAGTTGTTGTTTTTTTTATAAATATTCTCAATTCTCTTCTGTATAAGGACAGTTTATAGTTACCATGTTAAGCTCCAATTATAAAAAAAAGTGGTGAACTATATTTCAAGTCCTTTGAAGTTGAAGAACAGACCGAAATTGAAAGCGTTATTTACCAATTTCCAGGTTGTGACTTTTTTTTCTAATAACTGAGACTTTATATCTCACAATGTGACTTTATATCTCAAAATTGCCAGCACAAAAAGTGGTGGACACAATTGAAAGCTTTTTGGCTTGTGACTTTTTTCTCATAACTGACTTTTTATCTCATAATAGTGACTTCATATCTCACAATGTGACTTTATCTCACAACTGCAATATCTTGAGACTACTTTATATCTTGAAAATGTGAATGTATTTCTTATTTTGAAGTTTATCTCATATTCTCCTTTTTTTTTTTTTTTTTACTCTGAGGTGGAAATAGGCCTTCAGAGCTGTGTGAAGAATCTACAGAAAAAAAAAAAAAAAAAAATGGGACAACATAAGGGTATAAATAATGATCGTTTTAATTTTGGGTGAACTTTTCCTTTAAATAAAGAATCTCCAGATACGGTAAAACCAAATGTCATGATGTCACCAAACAAATCTATAAACGTAGATACAGTATAGATGCCCGCAAAGAGGCAAAGTAACAAATGAATGAATTATTTTTTAACTACTAATGGCATACTTCAATAAAAAACAAGTTTGAGGGTTTATATTGTGATTCTCTCTTTCTGTGTCTTTTTTTCATTATATTCTGAGATTATTCCTTTTTTTTCCCCTCATATTTCTTCTCAACTCCCTTTGCAAAGTTCTGGAAATAACTGACATAACTGCTAGAGAGATAATCTGGCTCTCTTCATGCTCAATACTATTCCCAAGATGCATAATTTATATTTTTCTCAAGCTCCCACTGTTATTAGGATGGGTAAGTATAATCAAATTTTTAGCTATTGCAGTTATTCGTTTTACACATTTAGCAATTTTCTCATCAAGCTGTTGCAATTATAAGTTAAATGCACCATAAATAAAAGGCATTAAGATGACAAATATAATATGGGATAGTTGTTGATTCAAAAGTCATTTTGAAGAGCATTCATGAACCATTGACTGCGAAATTCCCCTGATCAGTAGAAAGATGTAATGTAATGCAACGCAGGATTTTGCAGCAGAGTGAATCTTGCAAACAAAATCAGTTAAAAGAGTTCCAGCAAACATTAGCTGTGCTTACATGGTGTCACGTTGCTTTGGGTTTTGTTTCATGTTTATATTTTCATGTCTTATTTTGTAATTTTGCCCTCTTCTTCTTCTTCTTCTTCTTCTTCTTCTTCTTCTTCTTCCTTCTCTTCTTCAAGTTGATTGGCGGTTTGTCAAACCAACTTAAAAGGTGCATTTCCACCACCTACTGGTTTGGAGTGTGGAGCGTAAATAGGTTTAACTCTCTAAAGTGTCCCCCTTGTCCATGTGTCATGTTCTTATTGGTTGGTCTAGTCATGTCCTATGTTCTCATTGGTTCATTGATTATTCACATGTGTTCCTTAGTCATTAGTCCTTGTATAGCCTTCATGTTTCCATTATTCCCTTTTTAGCTTTGTTTGTGTAATCTCTATTGTTGAGTTTGTTTAATTCATGTTTATTTCATATTACAAATCAAGATTCAAGTCAGGTCTTTGTTTATTTTGTATTTTATTCACGTTTATGTTTAATAAATTGCACATGCATTCTTACTGCAACTTTCCTGTATTGTATTCAGAAAAAAGTCTTTCCGGTTGAAACAAAAGGTGTCCATTTAAACGTACCTTGTGTCTCATTACTTCCCGTTAGTCACTAAAAAATATATGTTGGTTGGTTTTGTGTTAGTTTATGAATATTAATTTTAAATTCAATTATTATTATTATTTTTTTATCTGGTCAATAAGTGTTATGCTGGAGCTTTGGTTATTTGCTCGTCTTCGGCCTGCCACTCTTGAGTTCCCCAAGAAAAGAAGAACGGTTGGAGTGTTAGCTAAATTTAATAAATGTCAATCTCCTTGACAAGCACAATTACACATCAGCGAGGCATGCCAATTACATAGACGTTCATACCCTGTTAAACCCCGGTCACACTGGAATGTTGATAAGCTCGCTAGACTCACAAAGTACACACAAACACCACACAAGTAGACACATTCATGGCCGTAAACATTCTAGTATGTATTTATCTATTTTCAAAAAGATTAAGACAAAATATGTGACAGGCAAAGAATAACTAGCTTTTTGTATTTTCTGAAGAAAATGGGTGCTCGTTTCTGCACTGCCATTCAAGTCACTGCCATGGTGCTAGAATGTTGTGGGTATTTGTCAGGGTGTTACTATGCAGATTGCTAATGTGTTCTGAGAGTTATTTTTAAAGATTGCCTGGGTGTTATGGATAATTGCATGGTTGCTTTCTGACACAGGTCCAAAAAAAAAAAAAAAAAAAAATCCCGTAATACGACGCAACTCGCTGCTTAACTACCATACAACGACACATCGTTGAAGAAATAACCTATCTAGTCACGACTGTTTCCTGACACCGTAATTAATGCAAGGTGTTTTGCTATTCATCACAGACATGGCATATGAGGACTATTTCTAATTTTCCTCAGTTATTTTGCTTTATTTCCAGATTCAATCATCACGTTCACTTCACATCTCTTGACAAACTAAAAGACGTAAATGACATTTGAATGTGTTCTAAATAAAAGATATAGACTGTACACTGTATTTGGCTCAAGATAAGAATTTATTGAGTCCACATATCATGCAAACAAGAAATTATGCTTCAAACCACAGGTCGAAAACTGTCGATCCAACCACACAACTTTGCGATTCTGCTTGCGAATGTTTGTTAGAACTATGGTTTCAGGAAACACCGACTTGTTGAACTATGCTGATAATGACGGAACTTGCAACTATAGTTGGCTAAAAATGCTTTTGGGAAAGGCAGATTTTTGAGATATTGCTAAGTTATTGTTTAGTGACCCGGGTCACAGATAACGCGGTTAGTATTTCAGGGAAGAAGGAGGCGGGAACCGATGAATGTTCAAACACTTAAATCTTAAATAAACACAAAAGGAAGTAAAAGCGGCAGCCCCTCATCGACGACTGCCGCACACACATAAACATATCAAAACATAAAATAGTCCAGATGTAGAATCCTATGCAACAGCATGCTTGATGCTTGGAATCCAGTCCTGCAAAAGATTTCACACAGGGAGGTTTGTAGCCTTTAGACACAAAATGAGGCGCCAGCGCTACTTCTAATGCTTCCGAAAAGCCACCTCAGCAAGGATTTCTCACAAATGGCCTCAATAGCACTGTAATGTCCTGTAAGCTTTTCACAGGAAAGAGCACCGAGCTCTCTGCAGAAAAGCAGCCAATCCCTCCTATTCGACTGAACATTTCCTCCTGCTTTCTAAGCACACTTTTTCAATGTGATATTAAAAGAACTTTCGTCTAATCAGAAATAGATTGCTTTATCTTCCCACGTTTCCTTAAATAGCCTTTATTTTGGGGTGTATTTGCCTGATTTAGAATAATTCCTTTAGTGACTGACTGCTAAAATAACACCGTGTGCAAATGAGCAACACTGTCATTGGCCACAATTCATTCTTAATGCGTTTAAACACACGCACACACAGACATACACACTCTCACACAGTGTACTTTCCATAGATGTACTGTAATGATTTTTATACTGTACAAACTGGATATTCTATCCCCTTACACTAATCCTACCTCTAAACCTATGCATAAATATTTTTATATTTTCAGTTTTCATTTAAAGTTTTAGTAATTTAAATAGTTTGGGGGATTTGTTTTCTTTTTTTTTTTTTTTTTTTTCAGTTTGATGCCAGTGCGACGTTTCTTGTTTGTTTTGCTATTTAATTTAATTTAATTAAAAAATAAAAATAAATAAATAAATCACTTAGTGTGATTTACAAGCTGTTTTCCTCATGGGGACCAAAACATTTCCCCACAAGGATAAAGATTTCCGATATTGCCTTTTTGGGGACATTTTGTCCCCATAATGTACCAGGCCACACACACACACACCAGACCCACGAGAGTGTGTGCAGGTGAGAGTAACAGGAAGTGCCGGATGATTTAGACCAGTAGCTTCAGAGAGAGTAGCCCTGTACCTTTAGTTTGAAAAGGCCATACTCAACACATCATCCATCACCGCTGTCACAGACTGGCCAACCTGCCTCCATTCGCACTGATATTTCTCTCTCCACCTCTCAATATATCTTTTTTTTTTTTCATGGCTTCTTCTACATTTCTATCTCTCACTTCCCCCAGCCTTTCTCTTCTCAACTGTCTTGCTTTCTCTCTGTTCCTCTCCCTCATCTCTCTCCCAACCTTCCATACTCGTGTTTAATAGATGAGGTAGCCATTTTCACTTTTTACTTTTCAGTGGCAGAGAAAGACTGAGGTGGAGCGTCGTCTATCACTGCCGTCCCACCGGAGAGAGAAGGCCTGCATATGGGCGTGTATAATCTTGGATTGGACATCCCATCGTGGATGTTTTTCGGTGTTGCCAACAATCTGTTCGGGTCTGCGGCAATGAATGCTGCTTCTGAAATTCCCAACAGAACCTTTATGCATTACAGGAGGATTATAGGTACTTTTGAATAAATGAGAAAAATATGGTGCTTGAGGGTTTTGAGCAACATTAATATGCCAGGATTTGAAGTTTGGGATCTTTGGGAAAGTTTGTACATGTGGTGCATTTAGCAAACAGCATAAGGCATGTTTTAATTGGAAATGAGGATTTTTCAGTTCAATTACTTTTTCAAGTACTTTTCCCCAGTAATTTAAAAAGGTAGCTTTTTTTCTTCTTCTTAAATTAAGAGTATTTTTCTTATTCCGTTTTTCAAGCATAAATCTATTAATATTTTAAGAAAAATGCATGCATAATATTTTTTTATTTTTTTATTTTATTCTATTTCATTTTTGATGAATGATAGTGTGAACTGTCAGTATAATTTGGTTAGTCTTACAATAACACTACGGAAAGAGTGCTATTTTATTATCATTTATAAACCATTATAGTATTTATTCATATTTTTTCAATTAGCTTTTATTTTTATATTTTCAGTTTTCATTTCAAGTTTTAGTAATTTTAATAGTTTTTGTTTTTTTTAAATATTTTTATTTAGCTTTAATTTATTTCATTTCAGTTTGATGCCAAGTTATGCTGTTTAATATTTGATGATCACATTGTGCATAAGCAATGCTTCCATCGGTTATTTTTGCTTCTTTTTCACCTGTGTTTTGATCAGGAGATTCATTCCTCTTTCAGAAGATGTGCAATAGCGCCCCCTACCGTGACAGTGAAAACACAGAAGTCCGGAAAATTCTGTCAATGGCAGAGAAAGAGTTAATAGTTTTAATTTTAGTTAACAATAACAACTCTGCTGTTTAATAGAGTCAGAAAGATGGTGTAAATAGTCATGAAAAACTAAATTACGTCTATTTTTGAAACAAGAACCCTAGGCTAACTTTGTAAATGGACTAAGTGCAGTAGAATGATACTAAACTGTAGATTAAAGCAATGGTACTCTCAGAAAGGATGGTCATGATGTAAAGCACGTACGATGGCTCAGTGCTGTTGATTTATTGTTTAGCAGTGTTGTATTCATGTGTGGTCAGGCTGCACAGTTCAAAATGTTTAATGACTACAGCGGGTGTTATAATCGCATTAAAGGAATGTGCAGGTTCAATACCAGTTAATCTCTATCGACAGCATTTGAGGCAGCGTGCTTACAGTAATGCACTTCAATAAGGCAAGACAATCTGGAGGTTTTAAAAGCAAAAAAATAAAAAAATAATTTGATTAGTTAAGTTGTTTATATCATACTTTAACAGGCGCTTCTGGTGTTTAGCATATCATGTTAAAGTTTACTAGATATAATTTGAAAGGAACTTTGCACAGACATCGTTGTTTAGTGATTGTATAACCTAATTTTCATGCTGTTAAATGTTGAGGTCTCGTGGCTGTATGTTTTATATTAATGCATTGCAGTGTTACACTTTTGTGTCTTTGTTACACGTTACTTACTAATAACAGTCAAATATACTTAATAATAACAAGAAAATAACCCTAAACCAAACCCTACTTTTAATCCTAACCCTATAATACGTACAGTACATGTTGTTAATTGGTATTTTTCAGGATTTAATTGTATAATTACACTGTAACAATGACACCTTAAAATAAAGGGTTACACTTTATTGTAAGGTGTCTTTGTTACACTTTAAAAATACATTTAAGTACTGGGTAATATTAAGTAACTACATGTAATTACTAGGGTTAGGATTTAGGGTTAGATTTTAGGGTTAGCATGTAAGTATGCATAGTAACTGTAACACATGTAACAATGACACTGTCAAATAAAGTGTTAACTAAAGCGTATAAGGCCTAACCCAATGCTTTGCTCCATAGACTTCTTTTGTGCGTTACACACAACATTTGCTTGTTTTTACAAACTGAGGGATGAGGTTTAATTATTTTCATTTGTAATGGATGGGATGCCATGGATGCTGTTGATCAAGCTTAGCTTGTGTTGAACTCATAACATTCCTTTAATTTAAAAATGATTTGCATGTTCATGCAGCATTCCGCACTTCAATTAACAATCTGTCTTTAAAATCTTCACTCAAATGATAATGAGATAACGCTTAATGTTTCTGTACGTCAAAAAGTCCCACCTGGCATTAAAAACGTACGTGGATCAACCGCTTATTAATTTGAGAGCAAATTAATTGCATTTTAATCTTTTAACATTCAATTGAGCGCCTCTGTATTTGAGAATGACAGAAAGTAATTTCGTTCTGCTGCTCGTGGAGTCAAATGTTCCCGATTGTTCACCTGTTTTCAGCTAGGCAGATGCAGATACCATAAAAAAAATTTGAAAAAAACGTGGTGAAAAGAATATTCTCTGAAGAGGTAAAAAGGTGTTCTGTACACACTCAAATGCACAACCAACTAGAAATCATTATTTCTCTCTCTGCAGATAATTGATGTGGCGGCTTGCCGGAACGCTCAAACCTATTTCATAAGTGAATGAGAAAAAAAAAAAGAAAGAAAAAAGGAAAAAGACACATATTGTGAATTATATATCTCTAGTTTTGTGGCAGTACCTTAAAATAAGCATACATTTAGGTTCAGTTTTTAAATGAAAATTCTGTTGTGTCAATGACCCGTAAAATGTGTGTGTTTTACATTCATTACGGCACGCAGCTAACTGTCCGGACATGGGGGGATAAGCTTATTAAAAATTAAATATTGAACATGTAAGGGTTTTAATATGGAAGCATATGGGTAGCAATATTCAATTTGAAATGTAATATGCAAAATGACAATGCAATATGTAAAATGGCAATGCATTTCTGTATTTCAATTTTAATTTTCCATTACATTTGTGCAACGCTTGGTGCAAAATGAAAATTCAATTATACAACGATTTGGGTTTCACAAATCTATTATTAATGTTATTCAAGCAGTATTTGATAAACCTATAGCGAGAATTAAGGTGAATGGTGATCTTTCTAACCAGATTACTCAAGAATGAGGAACAGGTCAGGGCTGCCCAAATAGCCCTATTTTATTTGCCCTTTTCATAGAACCCCTTAACCAGTGGATTAGGCTAAATGACAAAATTATAGGTATAGAAATAGGGACAGGAGTGCATAAGGTAGCCAACCCAGAACAGCCAACCCAGTCTTTTCCAGAATTGATGTCACTTCTTGAGACACATGGATCATTTTCAGGTTATAAGGTGAACATACAGAAAACCCAGGTTCTCACTTTTAATTATAGGCCACCTGGTTTCATTACTGGAAATTTTTGTCTCAACTGGGAATCAGTTTCAATGAAATATCTGGGGGTAATTTTATCAAAAGATACATCACAATTATTTCAAGCTAATTATGCTCCTCTAATTACAAAAATTAAAGCTGAGATATCAAGATGGAATCTTATCCCGTTTTTAAGCATGAGCTCAAGGGTCGAATCAGTCAAGATGAACATTCTACCGAGACTATTATATTTATTTCAGTCTCTGCCAGTGAATATACCAATGCAGCAGTTTGTAGAATGGGATAAATTATTTTCAAGATTTATCTGTCAAGGGAGGAAACCCAGAATTAGATTTAAAACACCTCAGCTACTGAAGGGAAATGGAGGAATGACACTACCTTGTTTGCGAGAGTATTATTATGCTGTCCAGATTAAACCTTTGTTGTGTTTATGTAATCCGGAATATCAATCTAGATGGAAGGAAATAGAAAGTGTCATATCTCAGGATGTCCCAGTTCAGGCAGCATTGGGAGATATTGGACTGATAAATATGTTATTAACTATAGATCATCCTTGGTTAAATGTATCCTTAAACATTTGGAAGAAAATAGTGAAAGATTTGGTTTGCCTATGATACTGAGTTCGTTCCCAACAAAACAGATAACAGGTTTAAAAGATGGACGACTAAAGGCTTAACTGCCTATTGGACATTTATGAATAAGGGGGATCTTCAGAGCTTTCATATGCTTAAAGGAAATCATAGGCTAGAGCACCAAGACTTTTATAGGTATCTACAATTGTGCCACTATTTAGAGCATGCTATATAATTTAAGGGGATTATTAAAGTTTTTTTTTTTCTTTTCTTTTTTTTTTCTATCCTATCAGTTAGATGTCTGTACAAATATAGGGTAATCTCAAAGTTGTATAGTGGGCTACAACAAGCTAAGCGGGTAGACACATTATACATAAAGGAGAGATGGGAGCGGGAAGGTAACCTGAGTCTTAGAGGTTGAGGAGTGGGAAAGCGTATGTGAATCACAACGGAAAACTACACATTCTTTGCTCTGGAGGGAGTTTGTGTGGAAGGGTGTTTCTAGGTTTTTCTCCACACCTGCTCAGATCAAGCAACAGTCATATAGATCCAATTGTTGGCGAAGGTGCGGGGTCGACAAGGCAAACCACTTCCACTTTTTCTGGAGCTGTCTTTCTATTAATCAATATTGGTATGAGATACATGCTTGTTTAGAAATTTTTCTTAAGATTCAAATTCCTTTCAGTTTTGAGGTGATGTACTTGGGTTTGATTCCCAGTGATTTTCCAAACAAATACCTGTTCAGAATCCTAACAATAGCAAGTAAGAAAGCAATTACAAGAAAGTTGCTGCAACCAACTTTGCCTATACTCTCGAAGACTGGATGAACATATACATGATGGAATTACAATGGAGAGGCTAACCTATGCTTTCAGACTTAAGTCACAGTTGTTTTCAGTACTATGGAGAGATTGGATTGAGAACATATCCTCTATATAAGAACGGATTTTGTTTAACTGAATAAAATAAAGACAGTCACGATTTAGTGACTTAGGGCAGACATTTCACAAGAATAGGGTCAATAATGTTTTGCAGTGGGCTTGTTTGTATGTAGGTTGGGTGTTCTTTAATAATTTTTGTTTGATTTTATTTTGCCTTCTTATTTTCATATAGGGAATGCATATGATCTATTCTTCAAATGTATAAGAATATATTCCTTGGTTCCAAGGGATTCAATCTTTTTTGTAATTATCTTAGTATTTTACATTGATAGTGATTATTTGTTTTGTTCTGTTTTTTGGAAAAACAAAAAACAAAAACAAAAATATAAAAAAAGAAAATTAAATTAAATTATCTCATTTACATTTGCCATTTCATACACTAGTTTTAATATGTAAATTGAATACATATTTTAATGCTTTATAAGTTACAAAATTTAAATAAAAATGTATATTACAGAAATTATTAGATATGTTTAACATGTTCAAGCAAAAACTGTAGCAAAATGATCATTTAAATGTTATTTTTCTTAATTGCATTTACACTCACAGTTAAGACACTTGCAATTGCATTTCCATTAAGTGTCCCGCAATGAATGAAGCAAAATTCAATGTGCAATTTGAAAATGCATTCTGAGCCGATCACGTCCTGTCCTGTCCCATCCTGAACATGTTAAACATATCTAATAATTTCTGTAATACATTTTCATTTTTATTTTGCAACTTATAAAGCGTTAAAATATGTATTCAATTTACATATTAAAACTAGTGTATAAAATGGCAAATGTAAATTATATAATTGAATTTTCATTTAATTTTGCACCAAACGTTGCACAAATGTAATGGAAAATGTACATTTAAAGACAGAAATGCATTGTCATTTTGCATATTACATTTTATTACTACCCATATGCTTCCATACTATGGTAAAGGGCTATGCAAGCCCAGTCCTGATTTTCCAGAGTGAAATGCAAATGGAAGCTGTGAGAAAATGATTTTGTACCACTGCACAGTCCCACTGTGGCCAGCAACACCATCTGCTGTTTAAATAACCTCTCACCCCGGGCCCTCCCTGGAACCCACAGGGGACACCTGTGAACGCCTGTGACAGGTAAGCACCAGTCAGTGGAGGACACAGGACTCGGATGCTCTCAGCCCAGCTGGAATTCCGAGTGGCCCACGCGTAACCTACGGGATTACCGTACTATACATCCCGCCCACTTTGAGAGGTTGGAGGGAGGAAGAGTAGAACAGATGTAGAGATTGAGGCTGCTTGGTGCTGAACAGAGACGGGGCGATCACGCAGAGACATGGTTTAATTACTTCCTCCGCCCAGACACTCCTGCAGCAGGTGGCACCGCAAGCCCACCGCAAGCCCACTGCCACGTCTGATTGGAGGGCTCGAAGTAAAGAAAATTGAAATGTGTTGCCTTCAGGCACATGCTATCTCATGCACATTCATCTGTTTAAGTGTTTTTAAAGTCAAACTACGAGAGGAATTAGAATAACTGAATGAATTAAAACCGATTTGATAAAAACTGATGAAAATGATTTGACAAAAGTCATGGTTAGGGTACCGTTTAAGGCCCCCTGTGGGGTAAAAGCCCCATTTGGTTTTATTTTTGGTAAAAACAACTTAATAGCACTTTTCCGAAACCAGTTTGTCAATATGTAATAAAAGATCAGTCCATTGCATGCAAAAAGATTCAATCTGAAGATTATTTTTGTAGATTTATATAGAATTAGAATTAGAATTCCTGAATTGTTTGGACAGAGTATAAGAAACAAAGGGTGTGTGTGTGTGTGTGTGTGTGGGGGGGGGGGTAATCAGATTTTTTTAAAAATAATAATTTATGACATGTTCTATATAGAGGACACCAGGTCTCAGTTAATAAGACAATGTAACCAAAACAATGTTTTTTTTTATATTACGTTTTTATATTCAGCATACCATTATTATTATTTTTTGGTTCCTGGCATGTTTTGTATAACTTGTCCACTGTAAAATAGATATGAGAATAATGTTGGGTAAGGATGTTTAGAAAATATTTATATTTTGCATTTTGTATGCATTCTAGTATTTAGGCATTTAATGTAAATCAGGGTTTGCAGGACTTCGACATCACCGGGAAACTTCAACCTGAAGAAACTATGCACAAAGATTATTAACTATGATACTATGTTACTGTACACAATATGTGTGTAAACATGGCCAAAAATGGGTGTTATCATTATATACAATGTTTCGATTCATTGTCTCTAATTTGCATAATAATGTGTTATTTGTGCAATAGTAATATAATAGTGAGAGTAAGAACTTTTTCATAATATCTCATATTTCATAGAAATATTAATATAAAATTTCTCCCCTATTCATTTATTACGTCTCCCTAAAAATGCCCGATGTCCTGGTGTCCTTTACAGTGGACTTGTATGAAACTGATGCATGTCTCATAACAGAAAGTCATATTCAGATTTGAAACCGCACTAAAGTTGTCTTCTGATGTTAATTTTCGACAAACAATATG
The DNA here is from genome assembly GCF_949319135.1 of Squalius cephalus. NCBI lineage: Eukaryota > Metazoa > Chordata > Actinopteri > Cypriniformes > Leuciscidae > Squalius > Squalius cephalus. The sequence goes on from NC_137144.1 coordinate 21,684,405, forward strand.
AAAATTCACAATATATTGCAATACAAAAATGCAACAATATGTATCGTGGATAGTGACACTATACAGTATATTGTGTATATTTCACCCAAAATAAAAATTACTGTGTGAGAAATGAAATTCAACTTTTCAGAGTTTTAGTGTCAGTACTACATTAAACTACTGTTGAATATAATATATAATAATGCAATGGGGGAATGAATATTTGTGGGTCTTGATAATGACAAATGTCTTATGTTACCAGGAAACCATTATATTAAATATATAGTCAGTGACAGAGTGCAAGCATATTCGTATAAAATAATTCTGTATTTTCAGCTTCAGAATCATGAATATTTTTATTCTGGTGTCACTATTGTCCTGTGCATTGGGTTACCTGCACAAAGTCCAAGCCTATTCATTTACACCCACAATGTAATATCAAATTTAGCATTTTAATCAACAGTACATTTTTTGTTAACCTTTTATCATATGTCTTGGAGTAGTGCAATAATATCATATAGTGAGTTCAGTATCGTGATATGTATCGAATTTGACATGTTACACCCCTATTAGTCAGTGTCGAATTTAGTCATTTAGTCAATGTCAGTCATATTTAAAGTCCAAGGTGAGGGAATTATCATGGTGGAACCTCCAAACATTTGGTATCTCTAAAAAGCACAGACTGTTCTCTTTACTTGACATCCAGACTTAAAACTGTGGTTTATATGGTCTTAAAAAAATTGCTAAAATATAATGTCCTCTACAGAGAAAAACATAACATAAACTGTGATCGTATCTTCGTCGGCATCATTGTTCACAGGTTTGCAACAACCAATCTAATGTTTTTTTCCTAGTTATCTTACAAAAATTTCCAAAAAATCTTTTCAACAAGTGTAATATTGTCCCTGCAGGCCTATTTTTTTATTTTTTACTTTGATCAATATTTGATAATGCAGTTCTGCGACTATCTAGTGTTTTTCATTTCATCTCCGAGCTTTATCTCGCCTGAATAACTATTGAAAAAAGCTGTGCATTCCTGCACGTAATATATAAAACTAAATAAACCATGTATCTTAACTTAGAAATGCTGTTCTAGACAATATCTACTGTATATTCACACCTTGGCACTTCTGATTACCCTTACCCGACTAGGCATGACCGTTGCTAAGAAACTGTTGCCGCAATGAGGTCTAATGCACGACAGATAAGTGGATTTCTATGTGAAAATGCTGGGAAATTAGGGAGTTTGGATTATGTCCTCTCCTGAGCCACACTAAGCACAACTCATCCCCTGAGTGGACTTGACACAAGCTAAAATGCCTCTTTTTTATATAATCCCAAAGATAAATCTGTTAGCACAGTCTATAACAAAATCCACAATTCTCTACTAAACAAACAAATGACTGACTAAATCTTTTAAATCAATGCTGAGTGATTAAAAGAAAAAAAAAATAAGAAGAATGATGGAAAAATCAATCTTGCGGGACTTTTGGAAAGACATGCAATCCATTTGGTCGCTCGCCAGCTTGTTTTCGACTGACAAAAGTTCTGAGCACATCAGTTGTTGCATCACAATGCCAAAAATCCATTGGTGCAGGATCCTGAACATGCGTCCTTGGCAGGTGGCAGGCTTTGCTTTGGCTCGCATTCATGTGCGTTTCATTTAAGACTTTAAAATGTGGCAAATCCGAACCTGCCAGGAAAGGGATCTCTCAAACATACAATACTGATTAGTGATAAAGTGACGGACAGGGGACATTTGTGCAAGTGGCTATTGAAGAGTACATTAAAGGAATAGTTCAACCAAACATTAAAATGGTCTCATACTTATCCTATGTCATTCATATCATATGACTTTAATTCTTCTGCAGAACACAAGAGAAGATATATCAGTGTTTTTTGTCCATAAAATGAAAGTCAGTGCGAGGTTCAGTGTTGTTTTGGACCTCAATGCAGTTCATTATATGGACAAAATCAGTTGAAACATTCAGAGAAAAGAACCATGACGGTGAATAAATAATGATAGAATTTTCATTTTTTTGGGTGAACTATCCATGACCATTTGAAATCGAAATTTTTTACTTTATTATTGTGGTTGTGACTCACGCCCCATTTCTGGTATTAAAGGAGACATATCATGCTTTTAAATTGTTCCTTTTTACATATAAATCATACATTTGTAGTCTATATAAAGCGGAACTGCAATGCTTGGGTCTGAATTCCTCATTATTATAGCTCCACAGGCCCCCTTTTTACCCCTTTTCTGATGTGCTTCTGACAGCAACTCGTTTTGGTGCGGTCTCTTTAAATACAATTGAGACACTTCATACCCCGCCCCCTCTCCAGTCTGCAGAGGTTCAACTCCACCCCGTTCGGCCATTTTTGTAGTCTGATAGCAGAGATAGGATTATCTAGCGGCACAGAAACTTTTTATGCACACGTTATTAACAAAATGTCAACAACGGAAGACTTGTCCAGCCAGCCTTACATGTTCGAGCCAGACTCGGAGCCGGAGCGAGATGAAAATGAAGACGACGAACCTGCAGAACAACGTCTTCATATGGATGTATCGCAATGGTGTGTTACTGTATTTATACATGAAACTTTGGTCTTCCGACCTTTTACCACCATGTCGATTTATTTTGATTAATATGTGCGAGGGAGAGAGAGCAAGACAGCGTCTAGTTTGGAGACGGTGAATCTTGTTTACACTTTCGCCGGGCTCCGAGAGAGAGAGAGAGTGCGAGCGCGACCGGGTCTCTGGTCTCTGCTCGTTCTTTCAGTTAAACATGTGGATATGGCAGTTCATCTACATTAGACTGTGTAATGAAGCGTGTGGGTTACTACATCCAACAACCGAACATTTTAACTTACCCTCTTGTAACTTCTGCATCCTTTAGCTTGGACTACAAAATTGCAGCGAGAAATAATAATGGCGGATTGCTCGAAGTGTTGGGCCGGAAGTCAATGTCCTTATTTGGCAGTTCCGCTGCAAATACTGTGACGTGATAGTTCAAAAAACGTCATAGATAACAGAAAAATCTGAACCGGTTGAAAAATAAGACCAAAACAGAATATAAAGATATCAACGAAGCACCTGAAGAGAATAATTTCATCTTTTCTGTACTTCTAAACACTCCAAATATACAACAAAATGCATTTAAGGGCTAAAAAAGTGCATTTAGCATGATATGTCCCCTTTAAGATGCGTTTCACTTTATTATGATGGTCTTTTAACACATTCTGGTGGCTATAAGTAACGTTGCTGTCTACTAACTCTCATTAGAGTGTTAGTAAACTATTAGTAGACTGGTAGAGTTAAGGTTAGAATAAGTTGACACGTACTTGCAAAGTTACTGATAGTCAGTAGAATGTCTTTTGGAGGACCATCATAATAAACAGTTAGCAGAAAGCAGACAGTCTACTAATAATCAAACGATGGCTGACGTGTAGGGGCAAAGTTACTTATAGTAAACATAATTTTAAAAAGGGAGCATCAAAATAAAGTGTTATCGATGCGTTTTGGTTGATCGGATCACAAGTAGACAATGGAGACACGTTCCCGTTTACACCTGGTGTTTTAATCTGTCTATTTTGTCCACTTTCAACCACTTCTGTCCTGATTTCTTCGAGGGGAGGGTTTTTTCAGATCTTTCAATCTAATGGACGAAATAAACTCGCGCAATTTACATATGAACGCACACAGAGGCGACAGAAAAACATATGGAGAGCAACAGCTTTCGTTTCTGCTCTGACAGCCGCAAGAACACGCGGAACTCTGTGAGTGTGTGAGAGAAATCAGGAATGGTGAGAGAACATTGTGCTTGGTACGTTTTTCGTCTTCACACCAAACTTGGGTCTCTGGCAGACAGTTTAAATCCCGTCTGGCTAGTGCGTTTCCCATAATGTTGACTCATTAAGTCAGTAGGTGAAGAGTAGGCAGTCTTTTGCGGCTGTTCAAACACATGAGCGTTTACACTATGAAAGCAATCCGGTCGAATGCGTTTTCAATAGGGGTGTAACGATTCATCAACTACATCGATGTATCGATTTATATTCTTAATGATCCAACTACATCGATCTGTGCTCGGGGCAAGTTATATCGATCTAGAAATATATCGATCTAACATTGTTTTAAAAGGTAATGAATCGATTGTATCGATACTATAACGCATTGGATTTAAGCACGTCAGACTTTATAAGGATGTTTTTTTCTTAGTACTTTTAATGATAAAGGCGTTAAACGTTACTCAATTCAGTCTGCCTATCTGTGACGTGATCGCCATGCGTGACGCGCCAGCAGCAGCGCAAAGACAACAAGCAGCGCAAAATCTCTCACCTCAGAAAAACGGACTTTCCTGTCCTCTCACCCGCTAGACTGCAGTAGCGCGCACTCTTAAATTGCACGCGCAAATGCGGCGGCGCGCGCTGCAGGCTTATATCGTTTCACTAGCCTATAAAGCACAAAATAAACAAGCATGCAATGTCGTTACGTTTTAAATTAGAAAAAAATGTGTTGTCCAGATTCAGTATCTGCGGTCAGATGATGTTGTCAGGCTATATGTCCGTGTCATTATTCTATCATTATTTTCATAACTTGTAACGAAATAAAATCTCTCACCTCAGAAAAACGAAATCTCATGTCCTGTCATCGTTATACTGTGCTCATAGCGTGCACTCTTTAATTGCACGAGCATTATTAATTGATACCTGATTCCCTTTCAAGAATTTTTGGCTAAAAAGTCACTGAATCGATTTCAAGTCACTGAATCGTTTCGGATCGTATCGTTCTAAATGAACCAATATCGTCCTTGAATCGTATCGACAACCACGAATTGCGATACGAATCGAATCGTTGTTAAAACGAATCGTTACACCCCTAGTTTTCAACTACCTATGGAAGTGGTCGAAGGTGAAGCTGAAAATTCAGCTTTGCCATCACAGGAATAAACGACATTTTAGAATAAATTCAATAAGAAAACATATAAATTGTAATAAGTGTAAATAAATTGTAATAATAAATCTCGTTTATTCCTGTGATGACAAAGCTGAATTTTCAGCATCATTACTCCAGTCTTCAGTGTCACATGATCCATCAGAAATCTTTATAATCTGCTAATTTTCTGCTCAAGAAACATTTCTTATTAATATCAATGTTGAAAACAGCTGTGCTGCTTAATATTTTTTTGTGGGAATTTGGATCAAAATTTTGTCAAGATTATTTTAGAAATAGAAAGTTCAAATAGCATTTAATAGATTTTTTGTCTTTACTGTGTCTTTTGATAAATTTAATGCAACCCTGAATAAAACAATTAATTTAAATATAGTGAAGATATAGTGGAGTTGAAATAGAAGTAGAAATATCTATCCCACAAGTTGATTGTTTTTCAATGGAATGCAGCATTATTGTGTGTGTTTGTGATTCATGCTATTGTCAAAAAAAATAAATAAAAAAAATAATCATACTCCATTTTCCATTTCAGATACAACCTTTCCCCTGACATTACGGAGAATTAATATTCATCAATAATAAATAAGCAAACACATATATAGAGAATACCATGAGAATGATTGAAATCCTGGTGAATAAATTCAAGCTCTTTACTATACATTCAGTTTTACTTGAATGTATGTATCCCATTGTGGATGTTCAGTGCATTGCACATGCCGTTTCATGTTGTCATTAATGCCAATTGTGTGATGAACCTTACAAAGACATAATAATAAAAAAATAAAAAATAAAATAGAAGAAAGGCTTCATAACCACACAATGTAATAGCTTGACATGTTTGGTCATAGTTAATAGGAATGATCGAGGAACATGGCAGCCAGATGTTCAGAAGAGAAAACAGATTGAGTAGGATGACCTATCAAGTAAAGAAGACTCAAAGCGTTTTATCATGACTCCAATACCGATAACCTTATCAACAACTTAGCAGTCCATGTCGGCTTAAAGATTTTCTGTTCGAAAAGAGACAGGCAGCAAGAATGAGAGAAAGAGAGACATTGAGAGAGAGAGAGAGAGAGAGAGAGAGAGAGAGAGAGAGAGAGAGAGAGAGAGAGAGAGAGAGAGAGAGAGAGAGAGAGAGAGAGAGAGAGAGAGAGAGAGAGAGAGAGAGAGAGAGAGAGAGAGAGAGAGAGAGAGATATCTTTTATTTTTGTTATTTTTTTATAACATTTCCAGGATGACAACATGTGGAATCCCAGCGATAAGAGAAGGCTACGTCTTCGGAGCCTGGCCGTCATGCTTACGCGATAAGACAATCTCTGAAGGAATGGCTGCTGATGGCTGATTCATCTGAACCTTGAGGATATGAGAAATTAAATAAGGTGGAAAACAAGGTCAGCGGTGGGTTTCTCGACCTTGCCCGCAGGTCGCAAACTATGTAATCCACAATCTTCTTTTTTCACATCTCTCTTGCACAGTTAAGATTTTCTCGCAATCAGAACCCAGAAATATGCAAGCGAAAAAAAAAAGAAAAAAAAAATTATATATATATATAATTATATATAAAATTGCCGAGATAATCCATCCACCTCACAGGTGTGGCATATCAAGATGCTGATTAGACAGCATGATTATTGCACAGGTGTGCCTTAGGCTGGCCACAATAAAAGGCCACTCTAAAATGTGCAGTTTTACTGTATTGGGGGGTTCCAAAAAAAGGTTGTTGAATGTGGCCTGTGGAATGTTGGTCCACTCCTCTTCAATGGCTGTGCGAAATTGCTGGATATTGGCAGGACCTGGAACACGCCATTGTATACGCTGATCCAGAGCATCCCAAACACATTCATTCATGCTGACTGCAGGAATGTCCACCAGAGCTGTTGCCCGTGAATTGAATGTTCATTTCTCTACCATAAGCCGTCTCCAAAGGCGTTTCAGAGAATTTGGCAGTACATCCAACCGGCTCACAACCGCAGATCACGTGTAACCACACCAGCCCAGGACCTCCACATCCAGCATCTTCACCTCCAAGATCATCTGAGACCAGCCACCCGGACAGCTGTGCAATAATCATGCTGTCTAATCAGCATCTTGATATGCCACACCTGTGAGGTGGATGGATTATCTCGGCAGAGAAGAAGTGCTCACGAACACAGATTTAGACAGATTTGTGAACAATATTTGAGAGAAATAGGCCTTTTGTGTACATAGAAAAAGTCTTAGATCTTTGAGTTCAGCTCATGAAAATGGGGGCAAAAACAAAAGTGTTGCATTTATAATATTGTTCAGTGTTTATAAATGATATATAAATTGTTTTCTAAAAGGCCATGTATTCTGACTAAAATGTATTTGCAAGCACATATACATTTTCATTATGTCATAATAGAATTTATTTATTTTTTTTCTGCAGGGCAAACAGTGTGATTTTTTTTCCCTAACACTCTTTTATTCTATTCTATCTTAAAAAGTAAGACACATTTCAGGCACATTTTTGGAGTTGACTGTATAAAAGCTTTGTAAATGTTTCACACTGTGATGACATATCTTTAATTGTATTGTTTATCAACCAGTAAGTTTTGTGCTTATAGCATTTATCATTTTTAGTAGTTCTTGCTAACCTTTGGAAAGTAATGTGTGTATGCTACAAACAGAAATGCTAACTCAGTTTATCCAGCTTATTAAAAGAGGTGTGGTATTACTTTTCTGCTGTAAGCAAACAGATTTTAGTTTTTTGCGCAGAATGTGAAAAAACAGGCATGTTGCCAGATGACTAAATCTCACAATTATGACTTTGTTTCTTGCAATTGTGACTTTATACCTCACAACTGACTATATACCTCAGAACTGTGACTTTACACCACATATGTGACTTTATACCTCACAACTGTGACTTTATACCTTACAATTGTGACTTTATACCTCACAACTGTGACTTTATACCTTACAATTGTGACTTTATACCTCACAACTGTGACTTTATACCTCATAATTGTGACTTTTTACCTCACAACTATGACTTTATACCTCACAACTAAGACGTTATACCTCACAACTGTGACATTTGTGACTATATCTCACAACTGTGACTTTATATTCCACAATTGTGACTTTATTCCTCACAGTTGTAATTTTATACACTATTGCGACTTTATAGCTAATAATTGTGACTTTATACCTCACAACCCAACCCGATTTGACGGCAATTCGTACGTATTTTATGAGGTGGCTAATTTGCAAAATCGTACATATTTAATGAGTTTCCCAGTTCGTATGAATTCGAATGAATGGCCTACCCCTGACCAGCCCCTAAACCTACCCATCACTGGGGTTTAGCCAACAAAAATTCATAAGAATTGGTCGTAAGATAGCGTTGCACAACCTTGACTTTATACCTCATATGACTACTTTACAATTGTGACTTTATGTATTGCAATTGTAACTTTACACCTAACATCTGTGACTTTATATCTTGCAATTGTGACTTTACCACACATATTTAAACCTTCAGAGGTTCAATACCGTTACACATTATGATAAACCTGTAATCTCAGAGACAAAAATCTCTTCTTCAACCTTTTGAAAAGACTGTGACTGCAAAGATTCTGCTCACCTACCAGCACCCAATGGTCTGTACGCAGTGGTGTACAAAATTACCTCATTTGAAAACCCGTTGACTGGCATGGCAGACCAGGTGAGGGTGACCGAGAAAAGAGAGAGAGAGAGAGAGAGAGAGAGAGAGAGAGAGAGAGAGAGAGAGAGAGAGAGAGAGAGAGAGAGAGAGAGAGAGAGAGGGGCATCCATTTTGCCCAGGGCAGCATCTAAAATTGTCAGAGGCAAAGGAAGACAATTGTGTCTTTAAGGGTTTCAGACTAAACAGCTTATTTGTATTCCTGTCATACTGCGCGCTTCCTCACGTGTGACTGAACGAGGAAGGGAGGCTGAGAGTGATGATAGTGAGGAGGGAGGTAAGGAGAGAAAGAAAGAGAGAGATGAGCCTAAATGTGATGCAGCAGAATGCTGTAACAGAACAAGCTTTAGTTGACGAGGGAACACTGGCAAGTGCACACTCACACGCTGCCTCGCACATACACACACTAACACATGTTCGCAGAAAGAAGGAGAGAGGGGGGAAGCAACGCATGGCATCTTAAGTCAGCGCTTTGGTGTACGGACGTACGGTTTCACTTCCAAACCAGTAGTCAAGGTCTTGTCAGTCAGCAGCACTTCAACGAAAGACTCGCGCCAAACAACATGCGGCATCTGTGATTCGTTCCACAGGTGAGGGAGGAGAATCGAGTGAGTCATTACGTTGAGAGATGATGCGCCCCTGAACTTCTGCCCTCTTAAGGCTGAAAGAAAAGTTCAAATTACATCGGGGTTTGAATAAAGGATGGTGTTTTTTAACCAAACACGGAATTTGGAAGCTGCATTTTTTTTTTGTATCTGTGCACTAAAATGAAGATACTTTTGTGATAATGTCCCGGGAACTTGCAAGGTCAAACAGGCAATTTCGTGTTTCGCCGAATGAAGCAACTCTAAATCCAGCAAGTCGTCACACTGACTTCATCAGTGGTGAGTACCTTCCTGAATGACTTTTATGGCATATTTAAATTATTGTGGTTGTTTTTCTTATAGTTATTTTGGCTCATTTGTGAGCAATTAATTTATTGTTCTATTCATTTTATTATTTTAATTTTTAGTTATTTTAATTATTGTCTAATTATGTCTAATTATTATTTATTATAGCTGGTCATTTTATTCATTTATTTATTTAGGTCGGGTTTTTTTAGAAGAAGTAAAGAAGAAAAAAAATTCTACATTTAGATTACATTAAATGGACAGTTCACTCAAAAATGAAAAGTCTGTCATTAATTACTCACCCTCATGTTGTTGCAAACCCTTCGAGTTTCATTCATATTTGGAACACAAATGAAGATTTTTTGATGAAATCTGAGAGATTTCTGTCCCTCCATTGACAGCTACGCAACTACCACTTTGACGCTTCAAAAAGTTCATAAAGAGATTGTGAAACTAATCATTGAACGGTTTAGTCCAAATTTTCTGAAGAGACTTGATCGCTTTATATGATGAACTGATTGAATTTAGGCTTTTATTCACATATAAACATTGATCAGCGAACATAAACACAAGCTCGACCGAACCTGCTTGGCACGCAAGAACAAACCTAATTGGTTACTGCGGAAGCTCAAACATGCTGCGTTACACATGAGAATGAATCTTATTGGTTCTTGCTGAAGCTCAAACTGCTGCGTAACACGAGAATGAACCTCTTTGGTTCTCGCACATCACGCAAACATGCGTGAGCTTCTGTTTACCACAGCTGATTTGTGCAATGAATGTTTATATGTGAATAAAAGCCGAAATTCAGTCTGCGAACTATCCCTTTAATGTATTTGGCAGACAGTTTTATCCAAAGTGATTTACTGTCTATTCAAGACACAGTATGTGTTTCCATTTGGTATCAAACCCATGACCTTGGTGTTGCTGGCACCATTTGCTACCAAGAACAGAAACACTTTCAATAGCATTAGAACATAGACGATTAAAAGTGTTTGTCTCCTTTATAAGATCATAATTTCTGTGACAGTATTGGTTAGACTCCATGTTTGTCTTATATTACTTATCTCGCTGATCCCTGAAGGCATTTTGGGGGAATTAATGGAAGTGGTGACGTATCAAAGAATCTACTAAATAAGTAAGATTTAAGTTTGTCCTCAAAGTTCCTTTTTTTTTTTTTGAGGAGGAGGAGGAGGAGGAGGAGGAGGAGGAGGAGGAAGGACAGCGATCTGCTCATTTTAACAGACACTTCATGTAACAAACATGTGCTGCCTATCTGTAATGCTTTCTGCTTGGACTGTTTTATCCAAAACAATATTGCATTCAAGTAATACATTTTATCAATGCATTTCCTTGGAATTAACTTAACCCAAGGTCTTTGTTTGAGGTCCAGGGCAAGTAACTTCCCAATATGTGGCAGCTGATATGGGACGGATGTCTCCATCATTACATGGCTTCCCTCTGAAAGTGTGACTGCTGAACTTGTGTGTGATGAGTTGCTTCCTGTGGTGATTGGGACACAAATGGCCAAGTGGGAATAAAACTCGGCAAACTCTGCATTCGTTTGGTCTTCAGGTTTCATGAAGCTTCTAATATTCTGCAGATTAGCCTCAGGCACTAATTCACATAATCTCAAAAATGCACTTTTAACGGCTTCAAAAGCGAGACTTGTGTTCAGACATCAGAGAGAAGTGAATCTCTTGAGCCTTACCTGCCAAAACACACTGCAAAATCAACTTCCAAATGTTCAGGCCAACCCAAAGTAGCTACCTTAAAATATTTATTTATTTTAAATAATATATATATATTTTTATAGTGATTTTATTTAATATTGTATGTACTAAATATTCTCCCTCTGATGCAGATTTCAAATCTCATTGAGTTTAAATAGGACATACTGATTTTAAACCTGGTATAGTGTCTCAGATATTTCTTGTTCAGATTTCAAATCTCATTCATGCGTTTAAATATAACATTTTTGACATTAAATCTGGGTTCACATGTCTTACATAAAAATGTATAGAATTAAATATTTTTTATGTCTTTTTCCCCCTTTGACACTGATCTCAAATCTCACATTTAAATGGTTTGACAACATTATTGACGTCAAACCATGTGATACATCGATTCGTTTTGGAAGAATTTGATGTGAAATGTGACTTTTGACAAATCCGAACACATTTGGACATGTTTTTGAGATCTTATGAAACTCTAGAGGAGACATTTGTGAGATTAATTGCATCTCAGGAGAACAAGGGTTCCATTTTCATCTGTATTTAATCGTATTGCTGTCAAAAGCAAGCAAGATATGAATAAGCTTTTTCATTTGCGATTTATTCTTTGCCTGAAGTTTTAGTTCTTTCAAATGCACAGTTTTCCACTCGTGCCCTCGCGAATCCTTTTTATTTGTAATAAAATGGGCGACAAGCATTGACGATGGCAAACTAGGCATTTCTAGTGCTGTTAAACCACATTTCTTGCTCTCAGACGAGGTTTAACAGTTTCACCCAAAGACAGAGCTGATGATCTCCTCTTCCCCCGGTGGTCCTCAGAGGACCAGGGAGACAGTTGTCTTGATTATGTTGTTAGTAGAAGTGCTCATCCCGTCTTAATGCAATTAGGGATGTGACAGCCTTCTCTGTGAGTTATGATGTTCAGTGCGCTGCACAGCTCAGTGTATCACAAAACCCATGACACCACTGTGATTGACAGCATAATAACTGACATTGTTATGAAAATGAATGTGGAGGTAAACTCCTGCTCCTCTGTGTCTGTCGTAGATCTCAGACAGGAAGTCGTCAGATGTAATATCTCATATTGTGATATTTTTGGCCATTAGGTGTTGCATATAGCGGGTTGGAACTTGAACATTTTTTGTGAACTGGAACAATTGATTCATTCAAAGACGATTCTTGAACGAGTCAGACAATGCTACTTCTTTTATGAATGCACCAAGTGGGTAGCCTGGTTGACACCAGACCCTTCTCAGTCGTAACTGAGAGTGGGTCTGGGGAAGGTTCATTCACTTCCCATTTCCAAAGGATGCCTCTAGGCGCAATTGGATAGACCTAAAACCAATCAGAGCGATCGTCATCGTGTAAAGCCCGCCTCACCGTTTGTGATTGGTGCCAAGATTTGGAAAGACTGGAAATGGTCTTGAATGGGCTCTTGGCCAGACTGACTTGCAGAGCAAATCTAAATTTGCCGGAAACAAGCATGATATTCTTAAATAAATGACTTTTTGTGTTTCACAGAAAAAAAGTCATAAAGGTTTAGAACAACATACACTTGAGTAAATAATGACAGAAATTCCTTTAAGTAAGGTAAAACATCAGTCAGTCACACTGGCCTTTTAAATAAAATCTTCCTGGAGAGAATATTTGTCCTTTCTAGGGCAACGTGTGTTCCTGTGAGACCATCTGTAGCTTATATGTTTATGTGTGTGTGTGTGTGTGTGTGTGTGTGTGTGTGTGTGTGTGTGTGTGTGCGTAATGCACACTTGTCTTATTAGTGTCTCAACATAACCATATCCCTGTCAAATGATGACAGCTCTATTTCCAAACCCGCCATATTGGCTGATTGAGTCTGTCATTGGTACATTTTGGGGATGGTGGAGTCATTTCTTTACTTTCTCCAAAACTTGCTGTGGTTTATCATTTATTGCTCAAATATTGCTTTATATCAAGTTCACCCATGAAAATGCTGTCATCATTTAACCACTTGTAATTTAAAGAACATTTTACTTGTTTTTGTCCCTACAGTGAAAGTCAATGGGGTCCAAAACAACATGCACAGACTTTCTCGTATGGACCAAAAAACAACAACAAAAACAAAACTTATTTTGTGATCCACATCATGGGTTTGAAACTGCAGAATTTTAATTTTGAAGTTTTGATTTACAAATGAACATTTTGGTTTCTGGAGTTATTTTCTAATCCGATGTGTCAATTTGTTGTCCATTCGATCTAGGAGAAACTATTGTTATATTAAAGTGGTCTATTTAGTGATTTTTCCCCATGAGTTCATTGATCATTTGTTACTAAGAAATGTTGCATATCTTTGTACAGCCAAGAAGTTGAGAGGAGTGGCAAAACACTGAGCGAGTAATAACTTAGAGTATGATTTATAAGCAGCTCCTTAAAAGTTGACGTTAATCTAAAACCAACCATTATTCAATACATGCTGCAAATGAAAATGAAATATTAGCAATGTGTATTGGCTTTTCGTTGCACGCCGCTTTCAAACAAATCAGTTAAAACACTAGCAAGAAATAATCAACTATACGGCTTATAATTAAAGCAAATCCAAACTCCCGGCAGGAAGGGATGAAAATAATTGTTTTTCCATGCAATTGGAGATGCCCAGGGGGGTCAGATTAAAGAACGCCTCCAGGCTACTTCATAAACTTCCCTCGCTGATGCCTTTGAGATCTGACTTTTAAAGTAATGACATCAAAACATGGTCTTTTGCTGAGAGTATCTCTCTTCCTCAAAGGTCTGAGACATGGGCGCCTCACGTCTCCTAATTGGAACTGATTAAAATTTTTCAATGTTGTTCACTCCATCCTGCTCTGTTTGCAGTTCTTTACCAGCCCTCTCCGACCCTTATTGCCCTTTGATGAATGATCAGCGTGTTTTTAACACTTTTACCGAGATCAGTTCCAATAACTGTACTTTTATTGTAGGTTGTGCTCAAATCTTTCTCAGGTCAAACTGCAATGTCTTTGAACTTGCGTTTGTTTTTTTATGAAGAGGGAACAAGATGAAAAATGATTAACTAATTTTAATGATGGAGAAATAACATCATTTGGACCATTTCTGAAGCACGGCAAGACAACAAGCAAATTATTTCATTCTATTTTCTTTAACTAAATCACTGTAAAAAATAACTATATGTATATATATGTTATATGTTTATACACCATTTTTCCCCCACCAGTATATAAGCCAACTTAATTTAGGCTGAATTTGCAACGCCGAAACTTGCAAAAATGTTACTGATTTTGGCATATTTAAATTTTATTAAATTTATTTACATATGTCCAAAAGTTTAACAAGTTCGCATACAAACATTACATTTTTAAAATGAATATTTTATAATTTGGTGTTGCTAACATTTTAAGATATTAAAGCAGGACAGTTGTCTTTCAACATTGATAATAATGTGAAATGTTTCTTGAGCACTAAATTAGAATATTGAATGATTACTGATTACTGAAAATTCTGATAAATTAAATATATATATAAAATATATTAAGATAGAAAACAGTTATTTTTAAATTGTAATAATTATTTCACAATATTGCTGTTTTTACTGTATTTTTGATCAAATAAATACAGCCATGGTGAGAATAAGACACTTCTTTCAAAAACATATATATATATTTTTTAATTATATGGTAATTAAATGGTAGCATACAGTATTTTCCCCAAAATATATTGACTAAGAGTTTAAGGCCTTATTTTTGTCTTTAGGTTTCCATATTAAAATGTATAAAACATGTCTGTTTGATTTTGATTTTTTTTTTTTTTTTTTTTTTTTGACAGATTTTTTTTTTTTTTTTTTTGAGATTCAAAAAATCTGGTCATTGTATTTTACGAGACTTTAGGCTGTTATCAGGAGCATCTTGGCAGCAGCCATGTCGAATGTCACCGTAATGTGAAGCCGTAAATGTATTGTGCTAACAGATTTCATACAATTACATAATATGATAAACAGAGAGCTTCCTCAGCACTGCCGTATGGGCTAATGCAACCTCGCGGTTCCTCATATCAGATCACAGAACTCGCGGGAAAGTGATGATTCTGCATTTCTGGGACTGTAGGGAGATTCACACACTGGTGCGCTGAAGCCTGTCGCTTTCACGCCCATTAACACCACATCTCTCTGTCCAGGCCTTGTGTATTATTAGCCAGAGGGACGATGTTAACATAGTTTGTGTTGCTTCCCTACAGTAATAGTTCAGATTATCATGCATGGTTATGCTTTAGATATCACTACTGTAAACAGCACATTTTCCATCTTCAGAGAGGGGCAGTTTGTGTTTTGATTAGAAATTAAATGGATTCCTTTGGGGCAAGCGGTGACCAAGACTTTAGAAGTATTAGTCATCATAGATTTATGATGAAAAATAGATCAGTGTCAGAGCCAAGCTCTAGTGCAATGAAATAAAAATGACTTTGGACTTAAAGTAACATGAAATGAAAAGTGACCCTATTTACTTTCATAATGTACATTCTTTATTTTATTGTGAATTATTCATTGGTGCAAGTTAATCTAAACAATGAGAAAAACATCTTGAATTGAATACATTACATAGCTAGGCATTTTAGATAACTTGCAGTGTTGAAGTAATGCATTACAGTATTGTGTTATTCCCTAAAACAGTAACAGTACTTTTTATGGGAAGTAATGTATTGCATTACTTTTTCTCACCTGGGCTGGGCTTGCTTGTTTGTTTTTAAATAACAAGAAAAGTTATATTTTTGGCAAATGTAAAGGCCCTTTTACACCAATAGTGAAATGAATAAGTCTCAAGCTAAAGGAAATGCAACTTCACACGTCAAACCTGTCAGCTGTGCTGCTTTTCTAGATCGCAGAAGAATAGGACACAGGAAAAGAAAATTCAACACATATGAAAAGAAACAAATATGATAAATCTAAAGTCATTTTTGTTTATTAGTATGGTTTAATTAGATCATCGAAGGTCAGCAGCAAAGACATTGGTTAATAAAGTGAGATTAAATACATAAAGTATATTTGTATTATTTTGAGTGTGTAAATAAATATACATACTGTATGTATACACACACAAAATTATATACATAAATTATATATAATTGTATTATCTATATATTTATATATTTGTTTAGATATATAGTTGTTTATTGTATATTATTCTAATGTTATTTTACATTATAGAGACTAATGTTTTCACTACATTCTTTTTTTTTCTTTCATACTAAAAATAGCATTTATTGTTGTACCAATATTATTTGAGAGAGTGAAGGACAAAAAAGGTCAATTTTACATATAACCGTTACTCTCCATTTGCCCTCTGTACTAAAATACATTCAAGTATATTGAACAGGTCTGACTGGAGATCATCAGATTTACAAATTATTATGAAGAAAAAAAAAGACATGACATATCTGAGCCTCTCTTTCTCAGAATTAATACTATTTTATGTTATTTGATGATGACCTTTACTACCGAGTTGATAATGAGGTTCACAAAATGTTGCAAAGACGTGCAAACAATGTTGTAAAAATATAAGGTAAAAATGTTATATCAGTGATTTTCCTAAAGGTTTTCTATCTCTGTCATGGGCAGTGTTGCGTAAACTGATAGTCAGTGCATTAGGATGCTGTAATTTTGTTTAAAAACCTAGAAAACTGACTAACATGACAATCTTGACAAACTCTGTTTCCGGTACATCTGTTATGCCATGATGCAACGCAGCATAAAGAGTTGGAACAGATTGAAACAGAGAAGGAAAAACTCTCAGCGCTGGTTTATCTGGCAGACAGGGGTGCGATTATTAAGGAACACCTGTTCAGCAAGCCAGGGCAGGTCTTGCAGATTGAACACGGGCTAATGAAGGTCTCCTCTGGTTAATTGTGTAAACTATAAATAGAGGAAGAAGATAATGCCGAACACGGGCTTGATCCCCCAGTGTCAGGCCTTAGACTGTTGAGGTCAGATCTTCCCCTCGGATCGGGATCATGCCTGCATGTGTGTGTGTGTGTGAGTGTGTCCATCTTTAAATTGCTTGCATTTAATTATTCGAGGGGACGATAGTATAAATGGTCTTTTGCAATATGGCCAAGACTAAATTGTAAATTGACACTAATGCCCACAGCTAATAAGCAAAAGCAATGTGGGAAATACTTTCTTTAAAGGGATAGTTCACTTTGAAATTAAATTTTGGTATGTTTTAGCTTACCTCAAGGGCATCCAAGATGTAGGTGTCTTTGTTTCCGCAGTAGTTTCAATTTTTATATTTTTAAGTCAAACCGTTCTTGTCTGTCAGTCATATAATGCAGGTCTGTGGTCACCACCTCAAAGAGCATGCACAGAGAAGTCCAAATTAAACAATTCCCCATCGTAAGTACACATTGATGGCCTAAGACACGAAACGAGCGGTTTGTGTGAGAAAACGAACAGTATTTATATCGTTTTTACCTCTACACAACCACGTCCAAGTGATCTGAGGGCGCGTGCGCACGTTCTGGCTTAGTCTGCGCAAGCGCCGTTAAGTGTACAAGAGGTAAAAACGATATAAATACTGTTCGTTTTCTCACACAAACCGCTCGTTTCATGTCTTAGGCCATCAATGTGCACTTACGATGGGGAATTGTTTAATTTGGACTTCTCTGTGCATGCTCTTTGAAGTGGTGACCATAGACCTGCATTATATGACTGACAGACAAGAACGGTTTGACTTAAAAATATCAAAATTGAAACTACTGCGGAAATAAAGACACCTACATCTTGGATGCCCTTGAGGTAAGCTAAAACATACCAAAATTGTATTTCAAAGTGAACTATCCCTTTAAAAGTGGGAACTTAAACACTGTGTTGTCAAAGTTGATGTTGTGGCTTTCAGACATTTACAAGTCATTATATTATTAAAATGTGACTAAAAAAAAAATCAAGCTCAAAAGGAGTTATGTTTTTGACCAGCAAATGTCGGACATATATGTGTTTAATCCAACATTAGATCGGCCACATCTGAGCTGTACTTATTCAAACAACCAGTTCTTTATTTACCTTTGCATCAAAGACAAGCAGAGACTCATAAGCCTCATTAGCGGCTGTTTCTATGGGCCGCTATACATAAGCCGTCCGCCATATTGGAACAGTCAAAGCCGATTTGTCATGACACCAGTCCGTGAACATTCGAGAGAGTCTCTGCAACCGTAATTAGATGCATGTATGCATATCTATTTTAGGACTTTGCTAAACTAACACAATAAGACAAAGGCATTAACATCACACCATTAAAAAATAACATAGTAAAAAAAACTGTGATATAATAATACAAACCAACACATCCTCACAAGGTTATCCCATTTCTTCAGTGGTTTCACAACCAGAATCTGTGCAGTGTTGTGGCATCATTGATTCTTACACTGTTCCAAGATTGTGGGAGCACCAAAATGTCTGAAGCGGTTGGATGTGCCATCTAAATACAGTATACGACTTGTTTCATTTGTGGTGCTTAATGGGAGTGGGCGGAGCGAAAGAGATCTTTTGCCACAATTTGCTTATTTAGACTCTGATTGGTGTAATTTTCTGTACAGCATCATGGGTAATGTAGTTTTTCCCCACATTACACTATTCAACATGATGATTTTTATACTAAGTTAAATAATGCGGGTTAATGGATTAAACAGAAGCAAGTACTATCGATTAACCACCTCGTAGCTCACCTCACAGTAAGGTAAGGTAAGGCTGTCTTTAAAGGTTAGTTATCATTAAAGATAGTGTTCATTAAATATCAATTTCCCTGTGGAGAAAATGAATGGAGTTTTTACTTCTGGAACCAGACCGTCGCACTCTATACCCACAGACAGACGTAAATAGTGACCAATAATAATGATTTAAGACAACAACAAAAAAGACAAAATATGAAAATATGACGTTTCTGTCCGGCAACAGCATTTTTTGAAACATTAATATTTTATATTATCATATTTTGTATTTATATTTTACTTCCAACTATATCACCTTGTAGAATAATAATTATTATTAATTGTATCTAATATTATCAAATTAAGCCATTTATTGAACATTAACATTTTTTATTATATAGCCATTTTATAAAAACAATATGCCACTAGAGGCTGCGCATTACAGTGACATGCACTTGCTTTATGTTGTACACTTTTTTAAACATGGTAAAATAACTGTTAAGCATGACCTCAAATGTTTGTGTGTGTTAAAATCACTGTCCTTTTCCCTAAAATCTACAGTATTTGTACATCGTGTCTTATAATACAGTCACATCGTATACAATGTTTACCCATTGTAAATGTCTAAGTTACCTTTAAAAACAATGGCATATAAAATAGTTTGCTCTTGTGAGGTGGAGCACAAAACAAACAAATAAATCAGTGAAGAATTAAATAAATAAATCAGAATTGAATGCAACCGTAAATGAATAAATATTTGAACTGTCTCGGCAGTCTCCGGGAGACCTTTCAGGCAATAATTGAATAGTCTGTGGAAAAAAACCCCGGCACTTTCCACCTTGAAAAGAAATCACACCACAGCCCTTGAAAGATTGAAAGTTTTCTCTCTCCAAAATGACACTGCCTATCTTTATGATGAGGCTTCACTTCCTCATGGAAAAAAAAAAGTATATATATATAAATATATTGGCTTTAGATAGCATACGGGCCTTTTTTCATGTTCACTTGCTTTTTATCTGCACAGGGACAGAGGCTTTGGCCTTTGCGGACCGCGCTTGGTTTCAGAGTGTGTGGTTAAAACCCTCTAAAGTGGCAGAGGTTTCAATCGATAGGACTCACTCCAAACCTCATGCAATCAATGACCTGGACAAAATACTGCTGACCCCTGAGATTCCAAAACAAAAACAGGAGAACAATAACAGTTGGAGAGGAAGCAAGCGGCCCTACAGTGTCTCAATTATACGGAGGTCCTGCTATCAGCATCCGGTAAAGGTTGTCTTATGAGTTAATTTGTTAAAATTCATAATTACCTTAGAAAATGCAATGAAATAATTAAGAATTTACAATGCATCAATTAAACAAAACAATTAAATTTGACAAATGGGAGATTATGCGTCAAGATTTTGAGGCCGTGAGCAATTGCCCTATGCCACGTCTAATTATATCTGTTATTGTTTACAGAGTCTGTGCCAATTACGGCTCGGGATAACTCTATCTGTGCTTAGCCAAGTTTTTTTTTTTTTTTCCATGTTCTGCTTTCATAAGAGATATCCTTTTAGACGCAGCGGGCTTGATTCATTATTTGTTTATTTCTTGAAAGTGAATAAATAAGCAAACTGTTGGTTGTTATTGCGAGCACAAAAACGCTGCAAAGCGAAATGCATTGACGTTACACGGGAAGTTGTTAAGGCCGTGCATCTGCAGAGATACGAGAAAACGCTCACCCCCCTTCAGAGAGAATTATTCATGTCAGGCTACATGAGCGAGCATTCCCTGCTAAGTGAGCCCGAAAAACTTGCCTTTTTCATCTTTAAATTCAGACCAGCAGCCCTTGACAAACCAAGTATTTCTCTGTTGTCATTTTGATTTCCGAAAAGCTTTTATGAAAGCATAAACATTGTATCCTTTAAAACTCCCGAACAATAAACGTTTTATGGCACGTCAACAAGTCGTAAAGTATTAAACTCCTGCTCATTGATGCTGATTAATTAGAGACGAATAAAGCAAAGCTGCTTTAAGTTACTCGTCAAGTTCAGCGAAACTCACAGTCTATGTAATGTCAATGTAAAAGTCCAAATCAATGTAACTATAGTCGTGTAATTTCAATTGGCTAATCAATAAAGCATTTAGCTCTTGTCTTGATATTGGTATTTCTAATGGAAATCAGTGTTTGCGTCACCATTACGTTTGTGACTGTTTCTGAAAGCTAAGCAGGGTTTGGATGGGTGGTCGAGGTCACAGCGAAGGGCCAATTTTTGTAGGATTTAAAAAAAAAAAAAAATGAGGCTTATAATTTTATAGAAAGCACTTACATTGATTCGGGACAACATGAGGTCACAGCAATGGCAAACCACAACCATCCAATCAATTCCCTACAAACAATTCAAGTCCCGCCCTACTTTATTTTTCCACATTTGAGAAGCCGTTTAACTCGAACACATACGTCACAATTGGGAAGAGAAAAGACTATTATGACTTCCATTTCATGTCGACTCAACTTGTATTGACTAAAAGTCTCTGGGGTGTTTCTAGAGTCACATTGTGACCCTGTTGCTTATGTTCCCCAATGGCCTTTATCAATCATAGCTTCCTAATCCTCATCTTTTAGCACCATCAGTCTGTACGTTCTACTCTCTGTTGAACCATGAATCCAAGCAGCAAGGCTTCCTCTGCAACTACGTTGTAGCAAAGTATTACAAGGTGTGCAGACCGGCAGTGCAAAGCCCACAAATCGTGTTCACATAACAGTTTGTAAACTTACAACACCTTAGAGATTGTTAGCAAGGTCAGCAACAAATCTGCCATTAGATTAGCAGCAAAAGCCAGACCAAGCGTGGAAAGAAATTTCAGACATCATACTGAACGAACCGTAAAAATGGATACCATGGAAACTTAAGTGATATTTCGTACAAGGCCGTGAAATACTCTCTCTCGGGCAATCGGGAACAAGCAACCTTGTGTTTACTTCCTGAAGCATAAGACGTGTGTTTACTAGTGCTAGCGGTGAGAAATATTGAAGCAAGAAAACTTCAGCTCTGGCTAAAGTGTAGTTGAAAACAAGGTTTTGACGTACGATAAACATGCTTCTTAATTGTTTTTATACCAACACTTGGTTAACAATTATTTTAAGTCCCCCTGTAGTCAATCGTTTTATCCCTTTAAACTCACCTTTGATCACCAAAATGACATATTTAAATGTTTTTTCCTTTAAAAAAACAAAACTCATGCCTTAAAATAACTGGAGTAACTCTACTTGCCTCATTTAGTATATGCGGTTCTATGAATATGCAAATTAGCCCCTCCCCCACTCACTCACATAAGCTCAGAGATCCACTTGTTATTGATCACATGTTGATGTGATTGGTTACTAGGTATTTTGTGATATCAGAAACACAAGGGATTTCAAACCGCGTTTTTGAGACTGTCTTTGGTTCACTGCAGTTTTAAGGAGAAAATACTCAGCAATGGTGTTGACTTATGAATTTGCACATGGTTTGTCTTAAAGCATATTAAAAACACCACATAGACATACAAACAACATTAAAAACTAGATCACCACAGGGGGAATTTAAATGTAATACCTTTGTTCTCCGAATCCCACAAGAGTCACCTAGGAGCTACACTGGAGCATCAGACTTGATTTGAAAGAAGCCAGAAGATATTGGAGCTTTCAATGGACAATTTTAAAAGGGATATTGCGATACTGTCCGGAGACTGAACAAGATGGACATCACAAATGCTGAAGAGTTGGTCAAAGCTTTTAATCCAGTGTCTGAACAGACGAATTCCACATCAGCTGTCACCACTTCATTTCCTGTCTAGTTCCATCAAGACATCCTGGTGACTCTTCAGTGGTGAAAGCGATCAAAAGGTCCATCCATCAGGATTTAAGGAAGCAGTCCGACATTGGCTTGGAAAAGAATAGTCTGTACAGAGTCGCTGGGTTTGAAAACTTCTTGATCCTAGTGGAAATGCAGGAGTTGAATTCTGTAAGCATGTTCATATTTTCATTAAAAAATATTATTAGTAGCTCAATTAGACTAAAAATATTACATTTAAACCTATTTAAAAAAATGCCAAGCTGTGTTCAATTTGACTCTGAAATGATGACACTTATTAAAATATAGTTTTCAAAGGCTATTCTGGGAGGAACTGAAATGTAAAAAAATATATTTATCTCCACTAAAGTGAAATGTATTCGAGATACCTGTCAACTAAGCATATTTAAGAGTTGCTGTTCGTCTAATTTCTTCTACTGCAGTCCTGAGAGAAAAGTGAATGAATAATTGCAACATGACAGTACTGAATTGGAATAGTTGATGTATCACTAAAACATAATTAATATGGTATCGCCAGGTACCTGCCACTTCTCACTCCTACTGAGCTGTGGAGATTATTGAAGGGCAAACGCGCATGTGTATGTGTGTGCTCACAAGATGAAGTTAAAGGCTTGACTAATAATGCTCTAATCTGTACCCATTTCCGCACCGAATTTGCAGAGCAGGGTGTCCTTAGGGAAGTTTGAGTTCTGTGAGCCAGAAATGGCATCCCACTGCGCTGAATGAAAGGTAGGACTAATAAGAAAAGGACATGGAGTGCTTCTTGCAGCCTTTGGTTATCTTACAGCTTCTTTTAACTAAACTGCATCCTCTTGACCTCCCTCCTAATGAAATAAGTGCATAAAAATGCATATAAGTGCTGGTTTGTTAGATTGACATCTTCTGAATGTAATCCTATTCGCAAAGATTTAACCATTGCGAGGGCGATATAGATTTTTTTTCAAATGTGTGAAATTAGTGTCAGATTAATTTAACCCCTTGCTCATCACCCCCAATTTTGGCAAGTGCTGCATACATGAAATGCCCAAAATAAAAAGGTTACTGCTCATAAGTAATTCTGAATAGAAACATAACACACATACATTTAGAAAGCCAACCCTTGAGAGTTTATAGTTCAAGACTCAAAATTAACCAGACTGTTATTAATATTGAGATATATAAGCTCAAACATATTTTGAACTAAAATAATCTGGGATCACCAGTGATCCCTGTCAGGTAAGGGGTTTAATATTGACTAACTTACATTTTAAACACAATATTTGCTGTTACCTTGTCTTTTTCTAAGCCAAAATCAAAATCACCAAAATGACATATTTAAATGTTTTTTCCTTAAAGGTCCCGTTCTGCGTGATCCCATGTTTCAAACTTTAGTTAGTGTGTAATGTTGCTGTTAGAGCATAAATAATATCTGTAAAATTATAAAGCTCAAAGTTCAATGCCAAGCGAGATATTTTATTTAAAGGAGCTGTATGTAAGAAATGTATTTCAATTAATCATAAAATGGCCCTGATATGTCACTAGACATTAAGAAATCATGTTCATTTCAAATACTTATATCACTGACAAAAGTAGTACGGCCAGGATATTGTCATTTAAAAAGTGAAGTTGCAGCCCTCAACTGATGTTGATGTTGTCATCTTGTGTTTTGGCCTGAAGCGCCGCCCTCCATCTATCTACCAATCACGAAGTCAGTAGTGTTTCTGCATCCGGGTTGCCAGCTCTGCTCTAGTTACCACAGCTGCAGCTACAAACTGCAGCCTACGTTCCTGCTGGATCCTGCAGCCTATCTGGCAACCTCGAGTCAGGGGGAGGGGGAGGGGATACACCGCTCTATACAGTAATTTGAAAGTGATTGCAGTACCAGTTTTGGCCACAATCTTACATACAGCTCCTTTAACAGAAGTTGACTACAAAAAACGGCTCGATTGGACTACATCCCTCTACTTCCTTCTTTAGTGATGTCACTAGAACCCTTTCTTGACTAACCTCCGCCCACAGAAATGCTCCCTCAACTCTACTGGCTACTTGTGCACTTCTTATAACTTAGCCTACTGTGTTTACTCAGCTCTTACGGTGATTTTCTGAAGTAAAACTGACGCTTCATCTTTTGTGTGATGTACAATAAACTTTATTAAACTCATCAGTATATGTTTGATCATCATTCAGACAGCAGACTTGTAGGCTATTAATAAATAATGGATACATAGCCTACAAGCAGATGACAAATACGTTATAATAACCGTAATTAAACTACTAAACCATACCTGTTTCATCTCTATACAGCACTCTGACTCTGTAGGTGTTATTGTCCGACTCGAAATGAACACCGTTACTGAGAGTTTCTGATATTATCATCATTCCGTGAGATGAAATTGTCCTGACAGACTGAGCGCGAGCTCATGAAGCTCCGCCCCCTGTGTCGTCCAGCAGCACCTCATTTGCATTTAAAGGGCACACACTGAAACAGCTCGTTTTTCTGAGCCCCAAAAAATGACAATTTAAACATGCTGTAAAACATGATCTGTTGGGTATTTTGAGCTCAAACTTCACATACACACTCTGGGGACATCAGAGACTTATTTTACATCTTGTGAAAAGGGGCATATAACGGGACCTTTAAAAAAAAAAAAAAAACCTCATGCCTTAAAGGAGAACTCTGGTCAATTTTAACATTGAGCTATTTTTTTTTTTTTTTGTACATTTGGAGTGCTGTCAGTAGAGAGAACAACGACAAAAATCGGTGTTGCCTACACCGTGTTATCCTCTTTTTAAAATTTGCACCCTGTTGACTTCAATGGGGCAAGTTTTAAACCTGCTTTTAGCCTCTTAACATCCTTGATGTGTCATTACAAGTGCACAGGTCATGTGAGTGATTCCTTCGGAGTGAACACGGGTGAATCTGACTGCAGTAGATGTGAAAGATATGAATAAAAATGATGTTTATTCAGCCAGCGCACATACCTGTATTTACATCCTGTTTTCGGTCGAAGTCCATAGTAATCGATTGTCGAGTTCACGAGCATAGGTTTAGTTACCTATGATCACGCGCGTGAACTCGACAATCGAGACAATCGGCTAAAAGCAGGTTTAAAACTTGCCCCATTGAAGTCAACAGGGTGCAAATTTTAAAAAGAGGATAACACTGTGTAGGCAACACCGATTTTTGTCGTTGTTCTCTGTACTGACAGCACTCCAAATGTACAAAAAAAATTAGCTCAATGTTAAAATTGACCGGAGTTCTCCTTTAAAATAACTTGAGTAACTCTACTTGCCTCATTTAGTATATGCGGTTCTATGAATATGCAAATTAGCCCCTCCCCCACTCAATCACACAAGCTCAGAGGAAAATGTAACCATTTTTTATGTAAATGTTAATATTTAACTTTTATATATACATATATATTATGTATAAACTCGCAATTGTGAGAAAAAAAATGCTGACTTTATCTCGCAATTATCTTTTAAATTGTTTTAAAAATGGATGAGTAGTTAACTGATTTGCTCACTTTTGATTTCTTAATGAATCAGTGTTTTGAACAAATCAATTGAATGAATATTTAAATGATTTGTTTACTTTTGATTTGTTTCTTACTTCTTACTAAATCAGTTAACAAACCAGATGAGTAAATGATTCAATAACTTGCCATAAAGAAAGCAGCAGCGTCCAAAATCGTGTGAGTAGGAACTTCTTTTGAATAAGTAATGAATTAGCAAACTTTTAAAAAAAAGTATATTCTATGTAGAATGTGTATGTTTTTGTTTTCATTGTCATGTGACCTGCAGTACCAGTGTTAGTTGTGTAACTTCACTGCCATTTGCAAATCATCTCCCGTGGACTAATGGGATTGTAAAATTCCCATTGGATGCACATTTTAGAATCTTGCAGAAGTTGTAGGTCATCTAATCTTTTCTCAAAGCTGCTGTTTTACACCTGCTATATAGTAGGTACAGTAAGTACAGTATGAAGCTACTTATTTAGTTGCTGAAATAATTTTTGTACAAATCACTGGAGTGAATGGCTTATGCACTATTCCATGCTGTTTTGTAGTATAAATAGTGTGAGTGTGTTGAAAAAATGAAAAAATGCACTTTCAATATCCGGATGACGGACTTAATTAACCGAAAAAAAATGAAGTGTGGAATGTTGGACACTTCACTGTCACAGCTTTAATGGTATAGCAGAAGAGGGGCAATCAGACTCCAATGTTGAATGACTAAATAACCTTATGAAGTTCCTACACTACACGGTTGAGTACATAGTGCATAAGTACATCGTGTATAAGTGCATAGTATATAGTGCTTCATTTGGGATGCAACTAATGTAACCTTCAGAAAGAATAACTGAAAAATTCCTAGCACTGACTACACTGACAAAAACAGAGTGATACAAACTGTGAAAAGACCAGAGGGCCAAGATGTGTTAACAACTTAGTCATTTTAAAAAGACACAAATAAAACTTTACTGTCCATTTTGGCTTGTGGTACATTCAAGAGATGAAGCAATAAAAAGCCTTTGACACAGCAAAAATGATTGAGCCTCCATGTTTAAGTTGCTATGGGAGAAGAAATCAGTGCTCTTGACAGGATCTCTTTTTCTCCTCACGAGTGCCTAACAAGGCCTCAGCCGTTATTCCCAGCAGGAAGACGTCACATAAAGAGCGGTGGGGATCAATAGAGCTGAGTGTTTAATATTCTCCACATAAATTATAGCAGTGCTGTGGGACTGCGGATGGTCTTGTCTGAGTGCAGAGTGAGAGGGGATGATGAAATCAATTAGAATTCAAGAATGCCCTCGTCCAAGCTACTTTTTTTTTTTTTTTTTGTGGGAAGTGGGAAGCAAATGATGGATAACAGAAAAAGTGTGAATTACAAGGGGTATGACTCCCATAATTACACTGTGAACACCCCATTAAAAGTACTGTAGTATCCCATTACTCTTTAAGAGTTTTGATTGGCTGTTCAGCAATCAAACAGCCAATCATAACTCATGCACTTTTGTGAAAAGTTTTATGAGTAAGCGCATTATGTTTAAATTGGAGCAGAGGTTCTAAACAAAAATATTATCACTTGACAAATAAGTAAGGTACAATTTTTTTTAATATTAATTTATTCAAATTAAATATTGCCTTGCACTTGGGTTAGCATCGTGAAAAAGCCCCTTAGCGCCTGTCATGTATCCACAAAAGTTAGATTAAAAATCCAACACTTGCCGATGCGCGAGACAAACCTCCCGCGTCCTGAAAATGACCAGTATGAAATCCATTAATAGTTATATATTAAGAAAAATATAAGCATGGACAGAGGTGTAGGTGCTCCAACCGAACACCATACCCACTATCCCAAAACTGACCCCCTTACTGTTTAATTCACACTGAAGTGCCAATTTTATTTTGACAAACCCAGAATATGTGTTTATGTTGATAAAAGCCTTTTATTTTGCAAGTATGCCATAATATCCAATTGGCTCCTCACAGAAATCCCAACTGGTTTTTCAGTTCTGTTCTTCATAGTGGCTCGTCTCCAGCCTATCTTATCTTTTAATAAAACGCTCTTTCCCATGGGCACCGCTTTGCCTGGCAGTAGTCTTTATTTCTTGCCGGCTTTTCAACCTGCCAAGCTGTAGGGGATTCGGCCCCTGGGATGTTCCTGATCTCCACTAGCGCATCTCCGCTTACATGTCAGTCCCCAAAGATTTCCGATGACATTCATCATGTCTGCTTAGAGAAATTAGTTGTTATTGTGTTATGTAAAACGACTGGGGAAATAATTTCACAGTAAACACACAACTAAGGTTTTAATGACATAAAATATGCATCATTAAGAAACAACACAAAGCCACTGGCATTATGTTGGGTCCTTGATTGGTTATATGCTATTTTAATTACTCACAGAGGAATATAACATAACATCAAAACTTTTTTTTGTCATCATGAATGTAATCATCACGAATGTAATCATCACATTAATTTGTGATCAATAAAAATGCATTACATACCTATAGAGCTGCATGATTCTGGAAAAATAGAGATCACAATTCTCCCACAATTCTAAACATGTCATAATAACTAGAGGTTCTGACAAAATATTAATTGTTGCAGTCTATTTAAAATTGAAATAAAAAAATAATTATTTAGAATTATTATTATATATACATAATAAATTATGTAAACACAAACTTTTATTTTGGATGCGATTAATCACGATTAATCGTTTGACAGCCCTAATATATATATATATATATATTAGGGCTGTCAAACGATTAATCGCATCCAAAATAAAAGTTTGTGTTTACATAATATATGTGTGTGTATGGAGTATAATTATTTTCTATATATAAATACACACCACACACATGCATATATATTTAAGAAAAATGTGTTATTTATATATAAAATATTTAGATATAATATAAATTATATATAATATAAATATATATACACAGTATATACATGCAAATATTTCTTAAATATATACATGCATGTGTGTGTATTTATATATAGAAAATAATTATGCACCGTACACACACATATATTATGTAAAAACAAACTTTTATTTTGGATGCGATTAATCGCGATTAATCGTTTGACAGCCCTAATATATATATATATATATATATATATATATATATATATATATATATATATATATATATATATATATATAATTGGTTTAAAATGATTGATTTAATGACTCGCTCATAAAGACTTCCAATACTGGCTAAATCTGTGTTTTTGAAGAAATCTCTTGAATGAATGATTCAATGACAATTTTTTTTTTTTTTAATAGACAAGGCTGAATCTTTGTCATTAGGAATAATCGGTCTCATTGTTTAGCGGGGTTCCCCAGGGCTCCATTCTTAGGCCGATTTTGTTTTCTTTGTATGCTGACCCTAGGGTAAATTTTTCATAAGCATGGAATCTCTTTTCACTTCTACGCAGATGATATGCAGGTGTATTTCTCTCTGCATGTCATAACTGGCTGTATATTTTGCACATGAGGGGCTTTGTTTATTTTATGTTATTTGTGGTTTTATTGTGGTATGGCTGCGATTGTCTTCGTATATGCGACACCTGATATAACAATGTAAATAGCTGCATATTCTATTCATTTCCATTGGATTGAAAAAGACTGAGAAGTTGACTTTTGATAGGAGTGTTGGGGATAGCATGTTAAGCATATTTGGGAAAATCGGCCTTTTTCTGTGTATTTTTTTATTTATTTTTTTGACTGGTTTTCACCTCCTTTGATACAGTTTTCCAGAGGGACCAGCCAAGGATGCAGCAGGAATGGATGTGTTTATAGTGGCTAAAGGCTCCTATTGTCCCAGAAACAATGTATAATAATATAGAAAGCTCTTCACTCGGTCTGGGTATACGATAGTTTCCCCACATGGCCACAGCTAGCTCAGAAACAGCTCCTCCTTCAATTCACTGCTATATTTTGCATCAGTGACCAAAAACAATGACCTTTTATTGACAGTGATTGCATTTATGCACCTTAATAAATAAAAGGATAACAATATATGCATCCATGCTCATCTATGTAAAGGACTGTAATTAGTCTTGCAAATCAGAATAAGAATGCAGCTAAAGATTAATTAATCAAATGAGTTTTCTTGATTAAGATTATTCATTTTTGAAGCACACAGCTCATCTCTAATTGAAATACTGAATGTCAAATAGAGAAAAGAACATATACATTATAAATACTGCTAATATTAATATGGTAAAATTCGCATGCTTTGTGGAAAATTAACATGTTCATTTTCATATACACTAATGTCCCTGCCATCAGAAAATAATATGGCTGCCCTTAAGCCCTTCAGAAAGAGGCTGAGTGAAGCACTATGTACCTGCACTAAAAGGGGAATAATCCATACAAAGCGCGAGGCCACGTCCTAATAAGGGGAACGTATGTTCCTCTTTGAGGCTTGCGAAACCAATTTGATATAAAAGGCTTGTTTTAGACTATTAACACTGCTTCAGGCATAACATTTTAGAGGCCTCTGCAAATGATTAAATGTTTTTTTTTTCTCAGTCCAAAGAAGTAAATCCACCCTTAACAGCTTCTTAGGAGCCACATATGAAATTTTCAAAAAGGAAAGAACAGAAAATGTAACAAAACATGACTATAATAAGCCATTAGGAAAATTCAAGATGTTTTTTTGCGGGGTGGGAGGAATCTAGGTCCCAATTCCTTTATTAAATTAACAGCGTGCGACACTGCCCTTTCCCATAGCGACTGACTGAATTTATAGGGCCCTCTGGAACTAGGCACTTTATGTTAAGGCAGGACTGGAATCAATGCCTTGGGCCCTCGGCGAAATGAGCAATATCATCACCTCTGATGAGTTTAGCGTTTCACTCCTAACACGCAATTGAAAAGAGGAGATCACAAGAGCGTGTACATTTTTTTTGTTCAAGTGAGTTTAGTTTTTCTTTGTCATGCAGCCATTTTGGAACTAAATCCTCCCATCTGCTTCTCCGCTTTATGTCCCACTGTAAAACATTCCTCTCAATGGCGAGGTTTTGAACCTGCGCCTCCTGACAAACTGGTGGCGCAAATAACCGTAAATGTCTCTATGACCTGGAAAAGTAGGAGTCTGAATTATTGAGCTTGCAGAAATGCATTCGTGTTGTCTTGCTGAACTAAGCCATGACCCATCTCTGACGCTAAATCCAGAAACTATGTAAGCTGAATTGATGCCTACATAGGCAGCATCCTGATTGAAATGAAACCAAAGTGATTGATTTGGAACAGTCTACCTTATGTGGATAAGGGTAGAAATAAAAGAGATTATGTAAATAAGAAATATGTTGCGGAGTATACTTTTACGTCACTAATTGCCAAAAACAGAGTGTTTATAGCGTGCTGACGTAAATTTGAAGGCCAACTCGGAAGTTAGCATCACACTGCCCAGACAGCAACATAGTGTCGGCCCAGATCCGACCCACATCTGGTACGTGTGGATTCCACTGTACCAGATGTGGGCCAGATCTGAGCCGACACTATGTTGCTGTCTGGGTGGTTCCCTCGACAAAAAAACAAGAGGATTTTTCCATAGGCTTCTGGATAGTGGCAAAAAATAAGCTTTGTGATCAACAAAAGTTTATGATACTTACAGGTTTTATCCATCAAGATTATTTTCACAGATGAACACAACTCTTATGAATTTTGAAGCGTAAATGTAGTCGCCAGAAGTAAAAAGCTAAAGGTAGGCTATAAATGAACTACACCATGGTCCCACGATTTCAGCATCACAAAGCTTCCAACAACTCTTTGATTTTATCTAAAAAACATTTTCCCTAAAAGTTTGAGTTAGAATTGTTTGTAAGAGCATGATTATAAGCTATAAAAGTGGACTGAGCTTACCAGTTTTACGTGATGACGTTTAATGTCTACGACCAATGTCCATATTCGAAAAGTGGATATGAAGTGCCTAACGTGTATAGAATAGGTGGAATAAAGTGTTTAATGGTCAGGTAGGTGTAGGGGAGGGCTTCAGGGAAAGGGACAGTAATATCCCAATAAGGCTGCATCCATTTATGACTTTAATAGATATAGCCTAATCACACTGTAACAAATGTTGTGTCTTAGTTGTTTCCCTGCTTTGCCCTATGACCTATATTTCAGTTTGTCATTCTAATTTAATAAATCAGTTCACCTGTTGTTGATCACCGTTTCCTTGAGTGTCTTTGAATTAATGACTGTTTACTGATTTTTTCCTGTCATGCGCTTTGTTCAGTACAACTACCCGTGACACATACAGTACACTGAATATGAACGTCTTATCATACAATACACTGAGTGGCAGAATAGTATGTGCACAAAAAGTATAAATTGCATCAAACATTTATTTACTAGGCTATTACTAAAACTCAACTAGGCTATTACTAAAAATATTTTTTGTTGCTAGTAGGCCATCTATCGCTATTTGCACAGTGCAAATAGCAGAAACCTAAAAAATGTGTAAATAAATATTCTTATCAAGGTCATTTTGTGATTCAAATAATCAAATAAATACTTAACTCATTTATTGGTCGAAGTTGACTGTGGGGTTTATTTCTTCCACTCTTCAGCCAGCACTCAGTGACAGCTGGCGGTTCAAAGGTTAAAAGGAGCTCTCCGAGCCTCTGCGTGAGATTCCTTTACCCCAGGGAGCTCATTGCTCCCAGCCCTCTCATTCAGCGTCACCGGAAAGGTTCCTAACCTTGCCTCGCTGCTTTAATTTTCAAAACGCTGCTTGAAGATTTGAATTTCTGCACATCAATCTCCGGCTGCGGCGCTGGCGTGATTAATGGCCGCCATCGATCATGACGCCACGCCGCTCGGAGGCCGCGTGCCGTCACACAGCTTTGCTTTAGAATAATGGGTGTGTTCCTACACATTCATGTCAGGAAGTGGGTGCACACACACTCACGCGCACACGTTCGCGTAGGCTATTCCCATCATAGCGGCCCCTCTGCATCAGTTCAGTTGTGACTGCGCATCTTTCTGAGCTGCCTGTCAAATCAACTGAGAAATGCAAAAATGCTATCTATCTATCTATCTATCTATCTATCTATCTATCTATCTATCTATCTATCTATCTATGTTGTTTAATTAATAAGTCAAAAATGTAGTTACATATTAGGTTTAAAACTATTTATTAAAAATTTGTTTTGTATTGTACACAATAGATATGTTTTAGCATTGTTAAAAACTATTTTATTTTAACAATGCTATTTTTTAACTATTTTAAGTCTTCTGTGTGAAAGTGTATAATAATGTGAAAGTTTGCAATGATGTCAGACTTGTCATCTGTCACGGATAATCCTATCAAGCTCTTAATAAAATAAAAAAGTAATAAAATTTTTTATAATAAAAGTAATAAAATTTCCCTTTCAAGGGAACTCGCGCTGCGTCAAGCACTGCGGGAACGCCCTGCGTGATTGCGTCGTGAAGCACATGTGTAATCAGCCCAATGCAACGTATTAGGTGTGGTTGAGGATACACCTGTACGCATTTCTCGATATCTTTGCTCCTGAGAGTTACTCTCATCCGGAGTTATGGATACTGTGGGCTCGGCCTCTGAGGGGGCCCAGCTCATAGGTTCAGGTCTCTCGACTGAGGTCGTGGAGACCATACTCCAGTCTAGAGCTTCCTCCACGAGAAGACTGAATATGCATTGGAATGGAAACTGTTCTCTGCCTGGTGCGGAGAACTCCTTCTGAATCTTGCTATCTGCCCTATGGTACAGTACTTGATTTCTGCAATGAATGTTTCTTTGCTGGGTTATCTCTGAGGAGAGATCCTTATTTCATCTTCTCCGTGGTACGTGAGGCTGAGGCCTGCACATACTTGGATTTGCACCTGGTATGGTGATAGTCTTTGTTCACCCCTTGCCGGGTTGTATTCCTAGGTCCCTACTAAATTTGCGGGTCATTTGTGCTGCAGGCCTTCTGTCCTCCACCTTAATACCCCAGATCAGGAAAAACTTAATCTGTTATGCCCCTTTCCGGGCTTTGGATGCTTATGTCCACAAAGCTGCCCTGTGGTATATATATGTATATAAGAGCAATTATTTGCCTGCTTCGGGTTACCCAAGTTAGGTTGCCCTGCATCTAAACAGATAGTGAGCAAGTGAGTAGTTGATCTCACTTGCTTATTAAGCGGCCGGACAGCCTTCACCTTTGGCTGTCCCGGCCCATTCTACCAGAAGTATGGCTGCCTTTAAGGCTTTATTATCAGGAGTTTCACTCTATGACATCTGTAATGCGGCAGGCTGGTCCTCACCGCATACATTTGTTCGATTTTATGACTTGGACGTAGGCTCCACTCCAGGGTCTAGGGTGTTTGTTTCCTAGTGTGCGCATGGTCTTCATACAGAACAGGCATTTGTCATATGGCGTCGTGGGTATAGGGTTCCCGCAGCGCTTGACGCAGCGCGAGTTCCCTTGAAAGGGAATGTCTCAGGTTACGTATGTAACCATGGTTCCCTGAGAGGGAATGAGACGCTGCGTCGCCTTGCCATACTCCCTGCATGCCTGTGATCGACTTGCTTCGGCTTTTCAGAAGCTGTCGCGGTCTGTTTCCAGGGGTGCTTTATAGTTTCCTGGTCGATGATGTCACCTGCCTATGACGTCTCATCTTTCCATTGGGCTGATTACACATGTGCTTCACGACGCAATCACTCAGGGCGTTCCCGCAGCGCTTGACGCAGCGTCTCGTTCCCTCTCAGGGAACCATGGTTACATACGTAACCTGAGACGATTTTCACTTGTAGCATTTTATTTCAACAAGATTATTTAAAATGTAAAACATTGTTTTTATTTGACATTTCATATCAATGATTAAAGCAATAATTGTATCCCTTAAAACTACTCTTTGATTACCAAAATGACATATTTCAATGTTTTTTCCAGTACTTCATGCCTTAAAATAGCTTGAATGCAACTATACACACTTGCTTCATTTAGTACTGTATATGCGGAACCATGAATATGCTAATTAGCCCCGTCTCCACTCATGCCAGCTCACAGATTCACTCGGCCAACTTACTGAGGTAAACGCTACACAATGGTGTCGCTCTTTACAAAAGCACAAACATAACGGTAATTAATATGATTAGCCTTTTGCTTGACTACGTTGTCAAACAGCTAATAATGTGTAGCTAATGTTACACAAACCATGTTCCCCTTCGCCATCTCAGAGTCAGGCAGCTGACCTCTAACAATAATTAGAAACGCATTGAACAACACAGAAAGTTAGTGGAGAAAGACATATAGGTCATCATAACAATCTTATTATACATCATACACCCACTATATTGCTAAATCTACCCGATTTTTCATATCAACAGAAAAATATACCGGGATAACCTGGTATCTCTCGAAACTCCCCTGCTAGTTCGCTGTTAATGAGATGCTAAAGCCCGCTGCACGTTGATGTGATTGGTTACAAGGTAGTTTGTGACATCAGAAACACCAGCGATTTCAAACCGCCTTTTTGAGACTGTCTTTAGATCACACACAGTTTTAAAGAGAAAATACTCAGCAATGGTGTTGACTTATGAATTTGCACATATTAAAAACATCACATAGACATATAAACAACATCAAAAACTTGATTTTCACCACAGGGGGACTTTAATATTTACACATAATATTTATTTATGCTGGGAATGTAATGAAAAAAAGCGTAAATATTATGTGTAAATATGAAATATATAAAAATGCACATTAATATTTATGCATATTTATTTGTCCTAGAAATTTTATGAGAAATGTTTGATATAAATAGGTAATTATATGGCTCACTACTTCTTTCTGGTAGCATGTTAATGTTATCTGCACTCTATGTTGCTAACCATGGTTTCATGCTAGCTATTCATCAACGTCAAGGGAAATATTCGTCTGTCTTCACAGTGCCTTTGTGGGCCTCATTATGACCAGACAGGAGCACAAAAACAGCCAATCCCCGTGGACCACGCAACAGACAGGGAAAGAACTGGGCTCTTTTCAACTAAGACATCATGTGGAATTTAAAAAATGAAATCACCCTTGTTAGCATATGCACCAATTTTCCCGATGACACTAAAACGAGGTGCTTTCTGAGTTTGCTTTCCATCTTTGGTCGCATGGTATTTGCTGGCATTGTTTTGTAAATGTCGCTTCCCTTTTACAACGCCCGCAGGGATTGAAGTTGATATGTGGGAGTATTATATTGTTGCCTGTTGCTGACATTTCGAATGGATATTGCTGCCTTATTCCCCAAACAGCGAGCAAACTGTCTAACGCTTGTCTCGGCTTCCGCCCTGCAGAAAGCATGCGGCTCCGGCCTGAAGATCTGGGGGAGAATAAAAAATAGAGCACGGCCATGTTAAATTGTCCATGAAGAGTTCAATTCTTGAATGAAATTGAAATAAGCTGAGGCCCCAAGATTCAATCCATGTGAATGCCTGAAAAGACCCCTTTTGTGAAGCATTATAATGCCTAAGCTGTTTCCGAACTCAATTTGGAAGTTAATATGTGTCTGCCGTGTCTGAAAATGGGAGGGCGAATGAAAGCAGATAGTCTGAACGCTTCCTAAAAATCGGTTTCTTTACGCGCTAGGCGCTAAAGAGATGGTTAGTCAGGGTGCAGGTTTTCTGTATGTATGTGTGTGAGGGGCATTTACTCATCACCAGACTCTGACAGACTTTTTTATGTATTTCCAGCATTGATTCCAGAGGACAGTCTGTTGAATTCTGAGGAATGGAACGGCACTGAGAGGATTGATCATTTAAAATGCAGTCAAATAGCGAAAATATTCCATAAACAGTTCTCACTTTGTGCTTCTTTTGAAAAGTTCCATTTCCAGTGACCTAATGGTCAAACATTTGCCTTTTTATGCTGCCCTACATAATGGAGGCCAGCTAGTAAGAGCTGTGAGAGTAAACCTCACTCCACCAATCTCAAGAGGCACACTAGCATCCTTGTTAGCATGTCCGCCTCCCATGTTGGAGACTCCGATTCGAGTCATGTTCGGATTGGGGTGAGTAGGACAGGAGGGTTTAGATATTTGCCCTGTTTACGCCTAGTATTAAGATGTTTTTTTGGTTGATCGGATCACAAGAGGATGACACTAAATGCAGGTGTAAACTAAACGGGGTCTAAAACGTTTTGAGCTTGTCCACTTCCGTAAAAGACTGCCTACTCTCCGCCTACTGACCATAGCTGTCAACATAATGGCGAGCACGCTAGCCATACGGGATTTAAAGGGGGGGTACAATGGTGTTTCATGTATTCAGAGTTGTTTACAGTGTTAAAGAGATGGATTCTCATGCTTAACATGGCCAAAGTTTTTTAAAAATATTTTGGACGAATAACGGAGAATTTCTGTGCCGAAAATCTTACTTCCGGGTTGGTACAAGTTTCGGCTGGGTTTTTTTCGACCGTGGATCTAATGACGTAGACCAGAGTGGAACTCTTTATATGAGCATTTCTCCCGGAAAAGCGCGCCCGCGCACACGTCGACCAGAGGAGAGCGAGACCGCGCACATCAACGCGCTTCAACAGGAAATCATCGGCAGCGCTGCATAGTGTCTCCAAAGTGTGTTTTTGGATGTGAGGGAAAGCTTACCATGTTCAGCTTCCCAAAGAACCCAGTGTTAGGAACAGTGGATGCAACGATGAATGTTTTATAAACAAAGCCCAGATCGACGGATTCTCTCTATGGCTCTGGCTTCGCCCACACGGCCCGCCTCCAGACGCTCGGTTTTTTCCGGAAAGACTCGGTACAGCTTATCTTTCTTTTATAAATATAATAAAACTAAAGACTTTTTGGAGATATGAAGGATGCAATACTACTCTATAGGTACTCAAGATTAACAGGAGATTGAGTGAAAATGAGCATTTCACCCCCCCTTTAAGCTTTGTCGGCTGAAGACCCAAGTTTGGTTTGAAGATGAAAAACGTCCCAAGCACAATGTTCTCTCACCATTCCTGATTTCCAACACACACTCACAGTGTTCCGCGTGTTCTTGCGGCTGTCAGAGCAGAAACGAAAGCTGATGCTCTTCGTATGTTTTTCCGTCGCCTCTGTGTGCGTTCATATGTAAATTGCACAAGCTTATTTTGTCCATTACATCGAAAGATCTGGAAAAAAACAACATATGTTTACCCGCCAATAGACAATCCCCTCGAAGAAATGAGGACAGCAGTGGCTGAAAGTGGACAAAATAGACGGATTAAAACACCAGGAGTAAACGGGTATGTGTCTCCCTCGTCTACTTGTTATCCAATGTTATCCATCTAATTTTTGAGTCTCACTGAAAATGTGACCTTTGACATTGGGTCTGTCTATGCCGAATTGTTGCGATAGCTTGGAAAAGTAAACGGAATGGAATTGTAATAAATGGGACAGATGCAGAATGGAACCAAACAAACTCTACTCATATTGTAGTCACGAGAGATCAAGTGCACAGCCGTGGGGTTCGCTGGAGCCTAAATTGCTTCTGTCGTATTCACTTCTGCAGTTTGATCGCTCTTAATTGCATCGCTTTCAACTCTCTTTTCTTCAAGAGACGGTTTCCTTGTAAGGACCCATTTTTGTGGTCTTGATCATGTTCAGGGGTGCTTTTCCCAAAAGTGTCTTTACCCAACTGGGGTGCGTTTCCCTAACTGAAAATAATTTGTAATATTTTTATTAAACTGGTCTAAATGATTCGTTCACAAATTTGACTGAATCGATTCAGTTCAACTCAGTAACCCAATTCAGTTCAAATAAGTGACTCTATAATCTGTTTTCAGTGTTTAATATCTCTCTGGTGTGGATGTGCAATAGCAATGTCTCCTCTAAATTGGTTTGTTTGTCACACAAAGTGTTTTCTACTGTGTATTCTCCTTTTACATATCACTTTTAGGAAGAACTTATGTAATTTCCTTCCCTGTTTTCAATTCCAAGCCACTAAAAAGCTACTAGTTCTGATATAAAAAGGCATAAAGCGTTTTGTACCAGCAGTGCTTTGGATGCACGCTTGCTTCAGCTTCAGGGATATGTGAAATGAGAGGGGGATCATGACTCAAAGGCTCAGCCCAGTGCATGATTATGGGTCACAGAGGGACACAAGCTGCCCTGAGGGTCCAGGGTGGGTCATGTGGCCTGAAGATAAGAGAGTGACCTTGATATGGTTCCTCATCTCAATCTGCAGTATGTTTATGTTTGTGTTTATGTGTGGGGAGTGAAAGAGAGAAAGGGAAGACAGCAAAGTCCACTGGCTTTCTGTGATGAGCTTAGCGCTGCACAAGAAAACTAGCAATGAACAGAAAAGCTTGCCTAACAATGTCCAGAATCTTCCATTTTTGAATCAATACAAATGTCCTTATTGTCAAATTTATTGATTAGCCAAAATAAATGAGTTTATTTTGAGCCTTTCGTTCAGTCAAAGCATTCACAAAAAAGATGTAATAGTTCATTTGGTGTGTTCACGAACAAGATGTCTCTTTCAGTGTCAGTCATTCAGACTCAAAATTGACTAGTTCAGTGAAAGGACATGTTCGTTTAGTCGGACCAAGCAATGATTTGACACTTTAAATGCTATTTGTTTGCATCAAAACACAAGAGAGTGACTTCAGTAAACATGATTAATTCACTTAAAGATTCATTCACACCTGAAACACCAGCATCATATTGAAAATTCATATCTGAACAGTATTGTGATGGCTAAGCTAGTTTGTTTTCGTGGCATGCTTTGCTAATGATAAATGCAGAGGTGGACAGTAACAAAGTACTTGATTTACTTGAGTACTGTACTTAGTACACTTTTTGAGTATATGTACTTTACTTGAGTATTATTTTTTCTGGAAACTTTTTACTTTAACTTCACAACATTTGAAAGACAAATATAATACGTTTTACTCAACTACATTTCTGTCAAGGTCCTTGAGTAGAAAGTAGTAACATCAGTCAGGGGTTGATTTTTTTTTTTTTTTTTTTTTTTTTTCATCTCTAAAATGTGATTGAATTTTTGCAGGTGACAAACAGCCTGTCAGTATCATTCTTGTTGGGTCACATGTCGTGAAGTTCAGAGATTTCCTATCATTTTCTTTGAACACTAATCAACTGGTGGCAAAATGGACGAAGACAGATCCTCGGCGCAGTGCACGCATCCATGGCAAATAGGTCTTTCTGTTTTGCTGTTTGTTAAAGCAGTGTTTCTGTTGGGCAGTTACAGCTAATGGTTGTGTAGCTGTTTTAAACCAGGTTGGATTTTTATAGACCACTTGATTCAAAGGTGCATGGATGGATACACAGATGTGTACTTCTTTTGGTGGTAGGAGTGTTAAATGGGACCCATCATGCTAAATGCACTTTTTTATCCCTTAAATGCATTTTGTTGTATATTTGGAGTGTTTAGAAGTACAGAAAAGATGAAATTATTCTCTTCAGGTGCTTCGTTGATATCTTTATATTCTGTTTTGGTCATATTTTTCAACCTGTTCCGATTTTTCTGTTATCTATGACGTTTTGTGAACTATCACGTCACAGTATTTGCAGCGGAACTGCCAAATAAGGACATTGACTTCCGGCCCAACACTTCGAGCGATCCGCCATTATTATTTCTCGCTGCAATTTTGTAGTCCAAGCTAAAGGATGCAGAAGTTACGAGAGGGTAAGTTCAAATGTTCGGTTGTTGGATGTAGTAACCCACACGCTTCATTACACCGTCTAATGTAGATGAACTGCCGCGCTTGTGGCGCATGTTTAACTGAAAGAACGAGCAGAGAGAGAGAGACCCGGTCTCGCGCGCGCGCACACTCTCTCTCTCTTCGGAGCCAGGCGAAAGTGTAAACAAGACATCACCGTCTCCAAACTAGACGCTGTCTTGCTCTCTCTCCCTCGCACATATTAATCAAAATAAATCGACACGGTGGTAAAAGGTCGGAAGACCAAAGTTTAATGTGTAAATACAGTAACACACCATTGCGATACATCCATATGAAGACGTTGTTCTGCAGGTTCGTCGTCTTCATTTTCATCTCGCTCCGGCTCCGACTCTGGCTCGAACATGTAAGGCTGGCTGGACAAGTCTTCCGTTGTTGACATTTTGTTAATACCGTGTGAATAAAAAGTTTCTGTGCCGCTAGATAATCCTATCTCTGCTATCAGACTACAAAAATGGCCGAACGGGGTGGAGTTGAACCTCTGCAACCTGGAGAGGGGGCGGGGTATGAAGTGTCTCAATTGTATTTAAAGAGACCGCACCAAAACGAGTTGCTCTCAGACGCACATCAGAAAAGGGGTAAAAAAGGGGCCCGTGGAGCTATAATAATGAGGAATTCAGACCCAAGCATTGCAGTTCCGCTTTATATAGACCACAAATGTATGATTTATATGTAAAAAGGAACAATTTAAAAGCATGATATGTCTCCTTTAAATAATAATACAAAAAAAGATTATGGCTTGATTATGGCTGATTTTATGATTTTGTTTTTACTTGTAATATTTGTACCAGTAGTATCTACTTTTACTCAATTAAGGAAGTTGTGTACTTTGTCCACCTCTGGATAAATGAGAATACCCAGCTAAAAACATAAGTTCAAACAATGTTTTGCTAACGTTCCCATGAAGTGATGAAAACGT
This sequence comes from Squalius cephalus, assembly GCF_949319135.1. NCBI lineage: Eukaryota > Metazoa > Chordata > Actinopteri > Cypriniformes > Leuciscidae > Squalius > Squalius cephalus. The sequence continues at coordinate 21,726,269 of NC_137144.1, forward strand.
TATTTTTTTATAACGTTTAAAATGTCCTCTTTTTAAAATGCTTTTCTTGGTTATGCGAACATTAAGAATTGTATCATTCTTCAAACATAATGGGAATGTTACGTTTGAATGTTCTCTGAACATTCTGAAACACGTAGTAAAATTAAACAAACTACACTCCGTAAACTATATAAAGGTTTTTGTGCAAATGTCTTGAGAACATTATTAAAGACCAGATAACTTTGAATGAACATTCTACAAACGTTACTGGAACAATGTTTGTTCATAACTTTGAAAGAAGCTTGCCTGAACGTTAGCAAAAGTTCTGAGAATGTTCCCTGTTAGCTGGGTAGATTCCCTTGCTCATTAAAACAACCTTTACACGCTCAGTGTGACAAAGTCAGCTAAAAGTGTGAGCTCAAAACTACAGCTCAGTTACTTTTCCATTTTGTGTTTTGTTAATGCAGCACACATAGCGCCAGACACCTGAAAGTGTGACCTACTTCTACCCTTTGAACAGAGGAGGTCTTTGCCTCCATTTTTGAATGCATATACCCTTTAGAATGCATTTCTGGGTATGTGCACTCTTCACACTTGACTGTTTTTTTCCCCAAAGACCTGTTGAAAGCCTTCTTTGCCAGGAGCATCTGTTTGGTGGTGACTTTAGAGGTCTCGGCTGCACGAGAGAGATTGGCCTGAGGTACAGCAAATGCTTGTATTCGCTTGGTGTGTCTGTGTGTGTGTGTGTGAGCAGGTAAAATCCCACCTTCTTCTTGCTTATCCTCGGATTAAAGCATCTAGGCCCCATGGTGCCGGCTGTCAGAGAGGGTGGCATGTGGAATCAAATCCGTCGGCCTTCAAAATGAAATCCCGGAGCCGGCTGGCCCAAATGTCTCCTGAACACGCATATCCGATGTACGCTTCCATCCCCCTTGACAAGACACCGCAGGCTACCGCAAATATATGTTAGATTTCCCCTACTGTCGCTCACACTGGGCCTGTCGTTTCTTCTGTTAGCCATGTCTCTGAGACATCAGTTTCTTTTTGTCTCAATTTTATAAACATACTGTACTGTACAAGTTTGTTAGGATGGGGGTAAAACAGAACAAGAGGGAACAAGAAATAAGAGTTAAAAATGTAACTCTCTTAGGGTTTGTGCAGGTTTGTTTCCCAACATGTATTGATTATGTTAAGTTTTGTTGTTTGTAAAGGTTACAACATATATTTTAATATTAAAAATACATATACAATTCAAATATATTGTGCATTTAAATAACTCCTTTATATATCAGATAGCCTATATATTATATTGTGTGTACAACATATACAAGTTGCGTGTATGTATGTGTATCTAAATATCTTGAAAACCATTTTGAAAACCATCATTTTTTTCCCATTCATGACCATGTTACCTACATAGTAAACAGCAGCTTGCAGGTGTTTCCAAGATGGCCGCCAAGTGAACTTGCTAGCCTTACGGGTCTTTGGTTATATGCAAATGCATGAAAATCAGCAGCATCAGTTGCATTACTGCCATTTTGGGATTATTATAGGGCCTCATTAAGAAGATGCAGTATGAATATGTGAGTACTCAACATGGTTTCATTGTATTTTCTCAGCGTATTTAGAAAACCGAAGTCGATTCAACTTTCTGCCACCAAGGATGAAAGTGCAAGAATGTGATGTATTTGCTGGTAGTTTTACGGAGATTTGCTTGTTTGAATCATGGCTTCAGTCTGGCAGGGAGTTTCTTTGGTTTGGTTGCTCTCCGGCTGTCCTCTCTAGCATGCCAGCTAATTAGCATGTGGTGGTATAAATAGATGCCCCGGCCTGTTGAGAAGCTTCCTGTGCCCACGGAGGTCAGGTTTTAGGATTCTTACACCTCAATAAACTCTGAAGTTATGAACAAATATTAATGAATGAGAGTTTTACTGTCTGTTCGTGACCGAAAAGATCTGTTATTGTAGGCTACATGACCCAAAGTGACTTCATCTTTTTTTCCTTGTGTTGTATTAACTTCTTATTGTGTTGAAATGAGAGTAATATGTTCTGACACTGTTAACAAGGGCTTTATTTTAAACTTTGAGTTAAGAAGCAACAAGACTTAAACTTTTTTGGCTTGGTCATTATAATCCTTTAAAATACTCTGACGCGTTTCGGCATACAAGCCTTCGTCAGGGAGGTTATAATGACCAAGCCATAAAAATAAAGGCTTTTTAACTTTGCTAGAGAGTGCCTTGGAGTTTCCTGTTGTTTTTCTACATATGATTTTCCCATCCAAAGAGCACCTCAAGCTAACACTTTTGAGTCCTGGAAGCGCTCCTCTACAGACATTTGATAAGACTTACACTTTTATTGAAAAGTTTGACGTCAGTGAGGCTAAAAAAATGATTAATTAATAATCTTACTTTTATACAGCAATGACACATTAATTTGACCAACAATGAGAGTAACATTGATAATGTTACAAGATTTATTTTTTTAAATAAATGCTGAAATAAATTGTAGGCTATGACGGTTTCCACAAAAATCTTAGATCTTTTCAACATTGATGATGACAAATGTTTCTTGAGCAGCAAATCAAGGGAGCATGTCTATGTTCCCACAGCCCTATGTTCCCACAAATGGCCTACCCCTGACCCCACCCCTAAACCTACCCGTAACTGGGGTTTAGACAATGTTCCCACAAATGGCCTACCCCTGACCCCACCCCTAAACCTACCTGTAACTGGGGTTTAGACAAATCGTAAAAAAAAAAAAAAATCTTAGAAATGTGGGAACATAGGGCTGTGGGAACATAGTGCTGACCCCCAAATGGGAATATTAATGATTTCTGAAGGATCATGTGACACTGAAGACTGGAGTAAAGATGCTGAATATCCATGCCATCACAGGAATAAAGTATATACATTTTAAAATATATTAAAATAGAAAGCAGTTATAAATTTTAATATTTGAATATTTAAATTTGAATCGCTGTTTTTATGTATTATGCTCAAATAAATGCAGCTTTGGAGACTTCTTTCAAAAACATGAAAAAATTAATTCCTCCCCCAAACATTTGAACAATAGAGCAGCCGATATAATTGTGATTTCTCATAATGAAGAAAGAGTTACAGCGTTTGCCAAGAGATACTGATTAACTAGCACAAACTGGGACTTAGCTATTTGTTTACTGTGCTAATGTTTGTAAGTTTATATTTAGATGTTGTTTGCACTGGCATGTTTACTTCACAATTGACCGCTTACTCAGGTGGGTGGTGTATTAAATCGCTAATCAGCGAGGATGGCCGCACATCTGGGCCTTTAATTACTGTTGTCTGGTGTTCTTGCTGACTCACAGAGCAAATGCAGACAACGGGATTAAACTTTAAAAACAGCGGCTGTGTTTGACAGCACAGGACATGAAGCTAAACTGAGACTGATAAGAGCTGGAGAATTAACTGTACGGTAACCCTTAGACGGCTGACAGTATTGTGATACGTGGATTTCGTTTGACGTGTGTGTGTGTGTTGGTGCGTTAGTGTGCGATTACAGTGTAAAGCTGTATTTGTCATTAGTGATGACAATGTGGCAATGAACTTGACAGTTTGTGGCCTGAGTTTCTTTCTTTGTCTGACTTTGTGGAAAAACAAAAAGTATGGATTTTTCACGTTTAATTTTTGATGAGCTCAGTTGCAGCTAACAGTTTTTTGACCCAGTAGCCACAAGTCGAAGGCTATTTGAAGCAAAAACGGAAGAAATCGAGGAAGTTTGCCTTGGAGAAAACAACACACTAAAGAAACTACACTGTAGTGTCTTTTAAATCGTCCCAAAACCTCACTCTGGTGCCGTGATTAGCATTTAGAGCTCAAAAATATTTTAATAACGATATGACAGGCCAATATTTCTACCTTATAGTTTTATATTTATAGTATAAATATGTTTCCATGTTTTTCGTCATTCAGAGAAGTTATATTAGGATGTTTATACGACAATGGCGGAAAACTATCATGTAAACGGCCCCTTAGGCCATTTAAAATACATTGATGTATTGTCTCCTGACCATTTTAAATAATTGACTTTGACATAAAACTGTGAACTCAGAAGTCAGTACAGTGATGCCTGTATCTCTTTCAGTCTGAAGCTGCTTCCATATTCATTATTATTAAATGCAGGATATGCATCCAAAGATTTTTTTTCAGATGTGTGATTTATTCTTAACTTCTTAGAGGATGTGACTGTTTTCCTTGATAATGAAATATGCATGAGCTCTCCTGGGTTCAACCCAGATGCTCCGTTTTCCCTCTCTCTGAATCTTCTTTGTTTTCAATGTTGTTTTTTGTGCCAAATTTAGAGCTTAGTTTTCTCTCTTTTATTCTTCCCTGAGATAATGTAATCTCTTCATCTAAAAGACAAAGTTCACCGGGTCATTTCATTCCAAGATATTTCTAATTTACTACATTTTCATATCTGGAACATAACCAAGAAGTGGAAATGATAATGTTAACGAATGACAAGAACAGTTTTATTCTTCACTTTGTATTAAAAACAGAAAGGATTATTCACACTGCCAAATCATTTGGCCATGAGTTTAATGTGAATCATATTTTGTTATTTTAGTATTATTTATATTTAATACTATTTTAAATGAGCTTTTATTTTCATATTATCAGGTTTCATTTGAATATTTTAGTAATTTTGTGTAAATTAATTTTATAGCTTTAGTACTTTAGCTTCAACTTATTTTATTTTAGTTAGTTTCCATGGCAGAATTTTCTAAGTTTAAAGGTATAGCGGAGGATTTTCTTTTTCCGGGTGGATCATCAAGACTATTGGTCCTCCTAAGTGTCAATCATTCTGGTGATATGTTTACGTAAGGCCGTCGTACGTGCTCATGCACACAACTTTTCTACTTGACAGGTAAAGTTTGGCATGCTATTTGGAGAAATCCATTTAAAATCACTGCTAGTAAAAGTCAGGATATGTGCACACGTTTAATAGGCGTTCCCTCTCGGGAGCAGGTAGAGTGTTGCGCATGTGCATTTTTTCAAAAAGTGGAGAGGGCGGTTCTTTTCTAAAATTCGGGAAAATCCTCCGCTATACCTTTAAATTTTCTTCTAATATATATATATTTACTTGATTTTATTTCAGCTTTATTTCAATTAAAATTTTAATTGTTTTAGTTAATAATAACAAAACTGGAATCCTAAATGTATACGTAGTTATTAGTAGTTTATATTCGTTTTTAAATATTTTCTCTATACAGTATATTTCTAGTAGTAATAGTAGGCTAGTAGTAGTAGTATTCAATGAATTGGATTTTAAAAGGTAATACATGCAATTAAAATATATATATATTTTTTTATAAATAACAATAATAATATGTTGGCTCAACTAATGGTGTGACCTTAAAGCGGGTCATTTGTTAAGCGACCAATGGCAGTGTGTGTCTAGGAAAACTCTTTAAAACTTCCTTATTTTTGCGTTTCCATTTGGTAGCGGCGCAGACTTCACCTTTAAGACCTTTCAGCACTATTTGTGCAAGTAAAAGGTTGAAAACTAACAAGTAGCCTGTTTATGATGCTGTTGACCGTTTTCTGTTCCTGAAGTAGCCGCCCAAGTGGAACATAGTGTCAACCATATTGCGTTGTGTCTCCACCCGAGTGCCCCGAGTCTCCTGAGCCCTCTAAACAAAACAAACTATGCCCGGGCATCTTTGCTGGCAGTGAACATGTGTGTCAATTCTCACAGTCCCTTCCCAGCCTTGAGTGAACTTAATTGGCTATATGGTGCTGTGTTCTTCTACTATGATTTATCAGGAAATACACCCTCAAGGTTGAATTTGCTCGCTGAACAAAGTTGGACAAGAAGGGAAGGTTGCTCACGGAATCCAAACCTGCCAAACTAAAAAAAAAAAAAAAAAAGTAGCCCAGATGTGTTTAGCTAGAGATAAGAATAAAGCATGAGCTTTGGATCCTCGAGATTCTTAGGTCTTCAGTGGTATCAAGACAAGCCGTAATTGACCGTGCACATCGGCCATGTCAAACTTTTAAGACTATAGTATGTATGAGCTTTCAGCAGTCAAGCACTAAGTGAGATCCCATTGTAACATTCATACGTCAAAGTACTACGCTTGTCCTCCATCTGCTGTAAAAAAAAAAAAAGCCGTGTTACTTTAAATGATGTTTGTGTGTCATCCTCTCAGGGCCGCCGCATGAATCTTTCAGAACAGTCTTGAAGCAAACTCTCTTTTGATCTGCTTTTAACAACGGAACTGCGAGCAGATCTCACACCCAGATGTGTTCGACTCTTGTTTGAAGAGCTTTTAAAGCTGCTGAAACTGGTAGCATGCGGAGAACAATTCTGACCGGTCTTTAGGACTAAACTGAAATGGTTTTTCAGGACATTCCAAAAGCTCTTTAGTAGCATTAAAGGGATAGTTCGGCCAAAAATGATATTTAACCCATGATTTACTCACACTCAAGCCGTTCGAGATGCATATGTCAATCTTTTTTCAGACGAACACATTTTCAGTTATTTTAGAAAATGTCTTAGATCTTTCAGTGGTTATAATGTCAAGTTATGGGGTCTACTCCTTCAAGTCCCAAAATGTGCATGAATGTCCCGTGAATGTGCGTCGACCGTTGCCGGAAGCAAGATATTTTCATTTATAAAGTTTTAAATATGTATATTTTTACGACAAAACCGCACACATTACCCTCAGAAGGCCTTCGTTTATCCCCCTGGAGCCGGATGGATTACTTTTGTGAAGGATGCATGCACATTTTGGGACTTGAAGGAGGTGGACCCCATAGCTTCACATTATAACCACTGAAAGATCTAAGACATTTTCTAAAATAACTGAAAATGTGTTCGTCTGAAAAATGATTGACATATGCATCTCGAACGGCTTGAGGGTGAGTAAATCATGGGTTAAATATCATTTTTGGCCGAACTATCCCTTTAAGCAGGTGTGGACATTATTTTGAACAGCAGGTATTATTTATTGATCCTAATAGCGAGCTATTTGGAGACCTGCATAGAGGCTAATTTTTAAGTTCCTTTCAGGGTAATTAGCTTCAGGAAACCCACAAACTGTAAGAATTAAGAGCCAAACGTTTCAGTGTAAATAGATCTATAGATCTAGATGTTCTAGATGGTTGCCAGAGCATTGCTGCAAGGTTGCTAACATATTCTGGGGTGAATTCCCTGTACAACAATGTAAATCGCTGTTTGTTCACCGTACTATGATGCATTGTTGGAGAAATTAAAGTTAAGTTTTTCCTGAGTAGTAACATGGTCGCTCCTCCATCGATTGAACCATGTTGTTTCAACAATATAGGATTGTTGTTAATGATGTCACACACAGGTGGTGCAGTAAGAACTTCTGCAAATTAAGTGATTCGAGATCACAATGTCATTATTATAGTTCATTTAACAACAAACAACCGAAAGCTATTCATTTTCTTTTAAATCACGTTATAAATGTACATCTGAAGGGAAAGGACATCAGAAGAGTTTTGATGGCATTTTCTTTTCATCTTTCGCTGAAGTAGTGTTTGTAGGCACAGCATTGCTTTGTCTACGGTAACCACGATATTTCTGCTTTTCTATAAGCGCCACCTACTGTTAGAGAGTGAATTTGCATTCTCGTTCAACCTGTCTGTCATTTTTGTTCAGACTAATTATATATAACATAATTAATAATTTATTTGGAGAAAATTGGAGGTTTATTATTTAATAAAATTTTGTCAAAATTTGTATTATTCGAACTGTAAAGTTTAGAATGTTACGATATAGACATTGGTGTTGTTTCAAAACGAAGTTGCTACCTAAACAACAGGTAGTTCTAATATCAGAATTTTCCAAAACGGGTTTAATTGCTTATTCCAATCATTTATTTATTTTTTTTTAAACAAAGTTACAATTACATGAAACTATGCTTGTGGGAAACACATCCCTGAATGGTTGTTACCATGTGGTTGCTAATGTGTTTTGAATGGTTATTGGCATGTTGCTTTGCTGAGTGGCTGTTAGCGTGCTGCTGTGTAGTTGCTACAATGTTCTGAGTGGTTGTTAGGATCTTGCTATGGGGTTGCTAGGGTATTCTGTGTGGTTGCTATGTGTTTGCTAGGGTGTTTTGAGGCCATGCCTTAGGCCATGTGTCCACCAAAGCGCTTTTAGCTGAAAGAATGCCTTGCTGTGGCATTCTGTGAAAAACTGTTGTGTTGTTGTTTGTTATCGGTGTACAAGCAGAATGTGACGGTTAGTCTGTGATGTATTTGTCCCGCCCCTCCTCCACTGTGATTGGACGGCTGACCCTGATGAGCGCTGCGTTTTACCCAAAGTTGAACATTCTTCAACTCTTGGGGACCAGTTAAAAAATGCAGAGCGCTCATAGTGAAATAGACGCTTAGCACCTCATAACGCTGCTGCTGTTTTGACACTCCCATTGAAAACAGTTGGTAAAAAATACGTTAGCCTCGGGGAAAAAAACACTTTGGTGGACACACAGCCTTACTATGCGGTTGTTAGAGTGTTACTATAGTCAAAAGTCGACTCTATTCAATGTAAAGTTTTTTTGTTGTTGACATTTTAGCGTTCACTAACCAAAGTCTAAATGTTTAGGAAAAAATTGGCACAGCTTTCCTCATTGAAATTTCTGTCTGTAGCACATAGTATTTTACAATATGCTTGCATTAAAAAAAGGCCTCTGGGATTTGCACACTGGGATGTTGTAAAACAATGTTTGAGTTCTTCGCTCTGTGTTTGTTTACTGTAGAAGAACAAATCATCTATGTACTTAAGTGGGCTATGCTTCTCTGTGAAGTCTTGTTTATGCCACAACTTTTTTTCCCTGCATTGGTACAACTTAAACTTTGACTCCTGGGGCTCGTTTTATGTCTGAATCACCAATCTTCCGTCTATATCTCTCAGCATCGCATGCTGATGCTTTTCAGCCTGTCACGGCCTGCGGCGCATCCACTCTGAGCGTCTGTCCTGTGATATTGTCCTCCCAATCTGTCACTTCATTTCAGATGAATCGGCCACTGCTCGGCTTGCAGAGCTTGTGCCACCGCATTCACACAGAGTTCGCAAACGTTTTGACCACACTGAGCCGGCGTGCTCGGGGTCTTGCGAACGGCGCTTGCATAATTCCCGCATAACCATTTGGACCTTAATGTAGTCTGTTACGCTCCAATTATATTATAGATGGAGCAAAGATGCAGATTTCCACCCCCCACTTTTAACAGCCACTGGCCAGTGGATGACAGAAATAACAAATGGAGCTTCTCAGACTATGTTGGAGCTTTTCCCTTGGAGGGAATGGAGAGATAACAGCTGTTTGGATGGAAAGGGCTAAGGCAGAGTGCTATGGCTAGCTACACACACCCCTTAGGAAATGGGAAAATCTACTACATCAGTCTGAAAGTGTATCGAGTTTACGAGCCGCCAAGTAGAGGATAAATTCCCCCTTATTTCAAAAGCCTCCAAAACGGTTTGGGAAATCACACTTGTGAATTGTTGTTGAGTTCAAGCTAAATTAGAATGAAAGACCTAGAAAATGGATGCTAATGTCTTGATTCCAATATCCATTTTACCCAAATGCATTCCACTTTGTTAACTCAAACTTCATTAACTCAAGCGGTTTTGCTTTTAATAAAGTGAGATGGATGCTATAAGGGTGTCGGAAGGGTTCTTCCAGTCTAATGATTAAGTATCTTGGTTGTTCAACACAAAGGCCGCTGGTTAGTCCTGAGTACAGGCATCCCTGTGGAGTTGGGAATTACTAAAACTACAATCCTGCCCTTGAGCAAGACACTGGCAGGTTTCTCCAGTGGGATTATCCCTACAATTAGTGTACTGGAAATTACTTTGTTTGAAGAACATTTTTTAAATAAATATCAGCATTAGGAAATATTTTCAAATGTGTATTTGATGACCAAATGTGTTTTATGTCCCCTAAAGCACAGAATAGTGCTTCTCTCACGACGCTATATCGTTAAGACAGTCCCATGAGGAGCTGGGACATTTCGAGCGCCGTGCGGTGAAAACTCCCACATAAACTCAGTTTTTACACCGAGGTCTAGGAAATAGGTTGAATCTCACAAAGAAATATCTAGGTCATATTTCACCCAAAACAAAACCAGAAATCATATTTTGCATCTATATCTATCTATCTATCTTATCTATCTATATATATATGTTTTTTTTTTTTTTTTTTTTTTTGCCTTGGGACATTGAGCACATTTCCATCCCCCCCAAAAAACTAATTTTGTCCAGACACATAAAAAAAAAAAAAAAAAAAAATTATATATATATATAATAATGTTTTATTTTTTTTATTTTTTTAACATATATATATAATAGTATATATATATGTTATTGAAAATATAGCCTATAAACCAGCATTATATTATTATATTCTGACAATTTAGGGACAAAATGTTGTTAAAGCACTTATTAGTTTGTCATGATGTTCCAGAACCTACATGGATTGTATGGTCATGTGACCTTAGTCATATTTCACCACAAACTAAAAGCAAAAATCATATGTTTCATGAAAACTAAAATTTAAGCGTAATAATTAAATTTTAGCCATCTTTTTTTTTTTTTTTTTTTTTTTTTGCATTTGAGCACATTTCCAAAAAAAATCCCATTTTGTACAGCCACAAAAAAAAAAAAAAAGAAGAAGAAAAAAAAAAAGAATGTTTAATAATTAAAAAATTTCTGCATGAATGGTATTCTGACAATTGGAGGACAAATGGTGTCTTATTGTCATGGAAATAATGGGCTAATGAAAACAGTCTTAACTGTGTGTGTGTGCAAATATTAGTTAGTAAGGTTAAAATAAAAATAAAACCAGAAGTCATTTTGCATTTTTACATTTCCATCCTAAATTCAAATTACTGCTGCAATAATAATAATTAATAATAATTAATAATAATAATATAAAAAAAAAAAAAACATTGTTTGTGTGGAAAAATCCAATTCAGACTGGACCCGTAAAAAAAACAATTATAATAATCGAGGAATGTTAATAAATCAGACAACAGGGAGACAAAATGTGGTTTATTGTCATGGAAAAATGTAATAATACAAAATAAAAAATCCACTTATAAGTTCACTTATTCGTTAGTTATGATGTTGTTTAACCTACATGCACACTAATTAATATTAATAAGCTAAGCCTTGAGGAGTGCATTCGCCCCAGGGAGACCTAAAGTGGCCTTCCTTATGACCATAACACAAACAAGTTTTGTCTATTTCGGCTTTGATATATTTCTGTTTCTCAGGAGTGAGTGAGAAAAAAATCAAACTGCATTTGTCAGCGAGTCCCATGCACTACTGCGGTTCAGCCTCACCAGAATCTAGTTTTGTGAGATTTATATTATACGACTGTATTTTACCACATATCTCTCAGTGTATTGTGCAGCCACCCTGAGAATAAGTAAAGCTGACAGTGGCTCGGCGTTCCGATGGACTGCAGAATGTGGAATGCTACCTCGAAGAAGGCTCAGTTCACTGAACTTTCCATTAGGGTCAGAGCTGGTGTAAAATTGCCCCTGCTCACAGAGAGTATATTATGCCCCAGTCTTTGCTCTGCTGTGATGGATTCTCAGCTCTTCATCTGGGAAACATCCGGAGCACGTCAGTACTGTCATAAAGCCCTTAAATGGTTTTTAAAACAGTGTTAAATGTCATTTGCGACCTCTGAAATATGAGGTAAAGTGTTTCAGAGTGCATCTGAATGATGGGAAGTAAACTATTGTTGATTATTATACGTGATTCTAATTTTCGTGTTTCATTCTGCAGTCAAATAATGTTGCATAATGAATAAACTGTATATTTCATGTCAGTTTAATTATTCATATAGCAGGTGGCTGTAAAATGTGCTGTAATTATTACTGTACTGTGCTATTATTACAAAATAAACTATTTTCGGGTTATTCCAGACCTATTAGCTTCATGTTGAAAGTCCTGCTTTTTCTGATAATGACTGGACATTCTCTTAATTTCTTCTGAAAAGCATCTTTGTTTATTGACAGCATTCAAAATTAGATGTATCAGACACCTTTAAGCGACTTAGGGTCTGTTTACAAAAAACCTGAGAACTTTGTATGCGTTTTGGCCGTACATTTACAGAACAAAGAAGTTTTGGGGACCTGAAAACATAAACTTTAAAACCATACAACATAAAAGTTTTTGAAAATGATGCTGTTATCATTTCCGTGTAAACTACAAAAACGTGAATTTGTGAAAACGGTGACGTCATGCGCATGCATATCATGTGTTCAGTTTATAGATCTTATGCGCCAGAGAAACGAGGGCGCCGCCATCTTCGTTTTTGCAGTCGCTCTGTATATTTCTATGGCATTGCTGTCCAGGAGTAATTAGCTTTTGAAGTGGATTTAATTCATGTAAAGTTAATGAAAGTTATCATGAGGACTGTAATGTTTAAAGCAGATGTTTTAACAAATGTCAGTAGACCGGGAAGATTTTAAAACGAGCCGTTCATTCATAAATACGCAAGATCGCTGTGAAAATACAGACCGGAAGTCAAAAGACAACGAGCACAGCGCTGAAAAGGGGCGGGGCTACATAAGGTCTATAGGTGCGGAGTTTCTTTACAAAGTGACATCGCCATCTACTGGCCTGGCATGAATAACACAATGTTTTATTCGTTTGAGAGAATATGTGTAAACGATGGCTGCGTTTAAAGGGCTAGTTCACCCAAAAATAAATTATCCCATAATATACTCACCCTCAAGCAATCCTAGGTGTATATGACTTTCTTTTTTCAGCCAAACACAGTCAGAGTTATATTAAAAATATCCTGGCTCTTCCAAGCTTTATAATGGGAGTGGAATAGTAACTGAGATTTTGAAGCATAAAAAAGCGAATCCATCCATCATAAAAGGAATCCATACAGCTCCAGGGGGTTAATAAAGGCTTTCTGAAGCGAAGAGATGCATTTTTGTAAGAAAAATATCCATATTTATAACTTTATAAACTATAATCACTGGCTTCCAGTAATGGAGTTCCGGCGGAAGAGTGACCTCTGACCCGACGCATGATGTGTTGACAAACTTGGAAGCGCAGAGGATAGAGCAAAACAAAACACCGGTTATGAATTAGAAGTCTTAAACGAGAATTTTTAAAGATAAGTGTTGGATGAGCTTGAGTTTGTTGCCCTATTTGTTTGAACAGCGAGAGGCGTCTACTCTCAACTAAGCTTACGCTACTCATACATCCTACATCATGCGTCGGAACTCGATTTTCTCCTGAACGCGTGGACGGACGTCACCGTGATTACAGTTTATAAAGTTATAATTATGGATATTTTTCTTGCAAAAACGCATTGCTTCACTTTAGAAGGCCTTTATTAACCCCCTGGGGTCGTATTAATTACTTTTATGATGGATGGATGCGCTTTTTTGGGCTTCAAAATCTCAGTTACTATTCACTCCCATTATAAAGCTTGGAAGAGCCAGGATTGTGTTTGGCTGGAAGAACAAAGTCATATACACCTATGGCTTGAGGGTGAAAAATGTTTCATTTTTGGGCGAACTAACCTTTTAACTCCGTCTCATTCCATCGGATGTACGTCATTGCTTACGTTACATGACTATATTGCAGAAAACATTAGGTAAAGCATCATAAGTTGTTCAGTTCCGTTTAAAGATTCCATATAGAAACCTGGCATTTTAAAATACTGGCCACACTTGTGTTTAGTGGCCCAGGCACATTATGGTTTGCACGCTGAGGCCAGTCAGCCCCTGGAGAAATTCAGGTTTTAGTGTCACAATAAAGGGCAGAGGACCATCTCATCCAGATGGGACTTAACCTACTTCTGTATAAGAGCTTTGCCTCACAAACAGTTTCTGAGCGTCCTATTTATGCCTGTGGTGTGTATTGTGCTGAACCTCACTGCATAAACCAGTGAATTTTATTTATAGACAGACGTGTTTTGCTTATTGTCATTATCTGTTCTTTGCATCTCTTTGTTAATGTAATACATGTCGATTAGTGCTCTAATTATATGCTAATATAATTGCACCCAATCTCTAATTAACAGCTAATAAGTACATGAAGGATATCAAGCGTATAACCCCTGGTGGAATCATGCCTTTTAAAAGTAGCGAACTTTAAACACTTTTTAATGCTGCATGGGACTAAACTCACACACACACACACACACAAATCATGCAAAATAACCGTATGCAGTAACAAAATTCCCATGATAATTAGCTTGGTTCATCAGTTGTCTGCAATGCGGTGGTGTGAAACATTTAGACAGGATATGTGTTCAAGTATACAATAACACTTTTAAAGGGATACCCTGTCGGTTACACTTTATTTCGATAGTCCACTTTAGACATTCTAACTATAAGTAACTTTTCAACTACATGTCAACTAACTCTCATTAGAGTATTAGCAGACTGTTAGGTTAGGGTAGGGTTGGGAGAATAAGTTGACTTGTAGTTACTTATAGTCAGTAGAATGTCTGTTGGGGGACCAGCATAATAAAGTGTTAGCAGATATTAAGCAAACAGTCTGATAATACTCTAATGACTGATGGTTGGCATGTAGTTGCAAAGTTACTTATAGTTAGTAGAATGTCTAAAGTGGACTATCGAAATAAAGTGTTACCCTTCTGTCATCATTATATTATATTATTAACTCATTAAGTTAATTAATATCTCTTTTTTTGTTGCAATTGTTTTAATATTTTGGATATTATTTTGATATTTTTCCTTGTCTGCTGCACAATATCAGCTCCTGCTTTAATTGTGAGACTTTGCATGTTCATTGCTTTATATTATTATACTGATCTATTGAAATACATTTATTATTAGTAATAATGATATTTTCATAAATAACTTTTTTTTTTTTTTTTTTAGTTTACTTTTCATGTTACTTCAAAACCGTTAGATCACAGTGCATGAGACTTATATGGTGTTTTTATTATTATTATTATTATTATTATTTTGGAGCAGCATTTTATGGACAGCCTCAGTCTCCATTCATCATCATTATATATAAAAATAGTGGCCAGGGCATTTATCAAAAATGTATGGAAGCTTCTTTCCTCCATAGAATAAAACATTTTAAAAGATAATTGCGACTTTTTATCTCACAATTGCGAGTTTACGCCTCAGAATTAGATGTCACAATCGCGAGATATAAAGTCACAATTGCATGTTATAAAGTCAATAAACTCGCAATTCTGACTTTTTTCTCGCAATTGCGTGTTATAAAGAAAAAGTGCGAAATGCGAGTTTATTTCTCGCAATTGCAATTTTATATCACGCAATTGTGAGCTAAAAAAGTATGCATTGCGAGATCTAAACTCGCAAAGTGAGAAAAAAAGTCGCTATTACCTTTTTTTACTTTTTTTATTCTGTGGTGGAAACAAGCTTCCATAGAAATGCACCTGTTGTGTTTCACAAACAGTCGTTCATGTTTGGAGGGTGAGCAAATCATAACCACATTTTCTAACTCCTCTCTGCCCTCGCTTTCTCTCTTTCGCCCTTCTATATTTCCTGTGCCGCCCAGAAATGCTGATGTGGATATAACTGATGAGAGCTGCGTGTCTCTCCTTTCATTTCCGGCCTGTCAGCTTAGTTTTTGTGTAATTATTTTAATGGGGTGTGACAGTAGCGTAACGTATCAGCAGTCGGAGATGAGCAATCGCCCAGAGCCGGTCCTCGACTAGCACGTGTCAGCACGACCCCCTTCATTTGCCTCGCTCGCATCTCTCTCCTCAGTACTTGAACCGTGCAGAGACGGGGTCGAGAAGACTGGTTTTTATAAAGCAAAACATATGTAAGCGTGTGTCCATGTACAGCTGCCTGTCGGCCTTGCTCTCTGTCTCTGTATTCATCCATCTTTTCCACCCATAACACACACAATTTTTCTGCCTCAAGTGCTTAAGCTAGTAATCCTGTAGCTATACTTCTCAGGTTGAAATCTCACGGTAACGCTTCCACATGTCTTCCCCCCACCTTACGGTTCCCTCAATATTGTATAAAGACTGAAAAATTAATAGGGAACTTTTTAGTAGAAGCTCAGCTATGTAGTGACACCCACGTTCAGGCCTGAAGTGAGAGTCGAGGCTGTCGACTTATTGATTGGTTGATGTTGACTCGGCTCGGAGGAAGTCTGAGGCTCATCAAGATCTGAGGCTGTCTGTAATTGATTATTTCTGGACTTATTAAGGGGCGAAAATGCTTTAAAAAAACTCCATTTGGAATTTCAAAGCTACTTTAAGTAGTCATTTGTTTCTTTTAAAGATATTTAAAACAAGCTCTCACTTGGATGGGCTGTGAAATGCTTGCAGTGTTTTGCCTTTTAGAATGTTTCAGCAAGTTTATACTGTTTATGCCTGTTTCTCTATGGCTGTTCAGTTCGGTGTCTGCCTAGGGCAGTGTGACAGTCAAACAGCTCAGCAAGTGAGCAATGCTATCTCGCCTAGCCAAAATAACCGCCTTTCATATATCTCTGCATACACCAGCTGTTTGCTACAGCGATAGTTGAACGCACCAGTGAGGGACAAAAATATCACATTTGTCAGGAGAGCTATGTAACTGCAGCTTAAACATAAATGTGTATATGCATCCACATTGATACAATATTATCTACATCACTAGTGTTGGGGAAATTTGACGAAAAAAGGGACATATTCCAGATGAACAGATTAATTACAGTTTTATACGGTCTGTAAGGCGTTTTTAGTTTTTTATGCACCCTCTGTTTGGCGCAGTTAACATTTTTTCATTGATCTATTGGAATTTGAGAACGGTGTAAATATATGAGAGAGACTTTCAGAAATATACTGCCGGACTGCATGCAGGGCGTCATGCCATGAAATTAGTTTAGAAAAGTTGAACAGCACTTCAACAGTAATTAAAAGAGCTTGTTGGCTGGGCAGTAATGAAATCTCTCTTAGACTACATATTGATCCATGTTTGCTGGAGGAAAATACTGGGATGATTAAAAGCTTGCTGATACAGGCCTTTTCTCTGGACGACGTGTTCTGGTTTTGCTCCTGTGTCAACATGGCAAGGCACGCGGTGGCTAAAGTGGATTGTAAGGCAAATTCCTTATAATGTAGAGTGCATTATTCGTTTGCATTAGCCATAATTGGAAATGCAGATGTAAATTTCTATTTTCCATGCATTTCTTTTTCATATAGATATAAGGTTGACCAAGTATAGGGAGTATTAGGGACCTTCCCGTGGCTAAGTTTAGCCTATATCACCCAAAACCTGTCTAAATGTTTTATAAAATACAGCAAATTTCAAGTCAGTGTTAAAATGTTGTGCAGACATCAGAGTTCATGAGTGTAATTGAGAAAGAAGGTTATTAAAGCAACTTTTTTATCAACAAGACGCCAGCGACTCACAGCAATACCAAATCAATGCTGCTAACAGTGTGAACCACCTGATGTCATCCTTGGCCCTATCAACTAATGTCAATTGCGCACCAGTGGTTTTTGTATACGAGAAGGTAAAAGGCATGTCTGTTTTCAAGTTTATTTTGTGTGCTGATGTTGTTTAGAAAGTGAGCAATGAAAACACTCAATATCACACTTGCCACACTGTCAAATAGCACAGCTCGTTCATTTTCAACAGTGTTACTGAGGTCAACAGCCACTCTGGAGAATCTCACTCCCAATATAACTGGTTCTCAACTGGACATGACAAAAAACTTTCTATATTTTGTGTGCTTTATTTATAAGGAGGAACTAGTGGCAGTCCTGACTCACTTAAAATTTATACACAGTATGTATTTATTTATTTATGAAGTGAAGTGACTTGACGTGAAGGCCAAGTATGGCAATTTTGAATTTGTCCTCTGCATTTAACCCATCTAAGTTAGTGCACACACATTGGGGCCAGTGAGTAGTGAACACACACACTGCAAACTGTGGACACACACACCCTCGGAGCAGTGGGTAGCCATTCATTGTGGCGCCCGGGGAGCAATTGGGGGTTAGGTCCCCTTGCTCGAGGACACCTCAGTCGTTTCCTGCCGGTATTGAGAATCGAACCCATTACCTTCAGATTACAAGTCCGTCTCTCAAACCATTACGCCACGACTGCCTTTGAGGAACTAGTGGTAGGCCTGACTCACTTAGTACTGTATATTAATTAATCATTCATTCATTCATTCATTTATTTATTTAAGATCAGCTTGACTCTGAGAGGGCATTTGCCAGTTTGAATGGGCATAATTCATCTGTGTGAAAGTGTGTGAAATAAATGGTTCACGCAACATTTCTGGCACTCCAATAATCAAAAGTCCAAGAGGAAGCATAAATCAAATGGACCTATAAGAGACCCTTGTGGTATTCCCATTTGAAAAAAATCCTCTGCCACTAAAATTAATGGCTCCAATTCATCAAAACCGAAATCATGTTGCTTTAGACTGAAATTGTATGGCCTTGTATCAGTGATCAGGGTGCATTGGCAGCTGTTTTATTATCATTGAATACACTCTAAAAAGAATTTTAATGAGAGGGTTTGTTACATTAGGCTCTCTGATGTGACTGATGTCACATCAACAACATATAACGGTGTTAGAAATAGCCTTCCTCGCAGGTAGTAATAGCAGGTGTTGTGTGTCTGGAGATGCCTGCTGTCATGGCACAATTCCATTTCTAGGCCTTATGTTCACTATTTTTTTTAATCAGTATTTTTTTCTGAATAAAACATTTTGCAGAATAAAAAATATATAAAGAGAAAAATACTTATTTTCATAGAAAATATCCTGGTTTCTTTTTAAAAAATATATTTTTTACCCATTAGCAAATATTGGTTTTCTTCTTGTTTTAAGCAACATTTCTCATTTAAAACAATATTTTGTTGCAGGAATGCAAGAAATATTTGTAAAACCTATATAGACTTATGAGCTCTGAGGCATGACGTGATATCAAAGTGCTCGTATATTGGTGTATGTTTGAATATTTTGCGAACATTGCATCATAAAAGTCTTTTCAAGTACTAATTTTACTTCGACTCAAATGTTGTAATGTTGTGAAAGAATAAACAATATTTTTACAATCTCAAACTCTTTAGAATCTACCTCAGTATGTTCTGCCTGTCATTTCATGCCCCATTCATTTATGCTGTTTTCCACTTGTACCCTTCTAAATTTCCCCTTCATCTTTCCCATTTCAGATCATTTTCTTTCTCTGCCATATCAATATTTCCTCACCTTCTTCAACTATAAGGCACAAAAAAAGCATTCAAAAGTTGATAAACTTCACTCACTCCATATGAGAGGCGCAATTCTCACACACACCAGTTCCGCCCATTCAATCCCAGTCGGCTCTCAGACTGTCCTTTGTATGGAGTGATCGCTCTCTGAATCTTCCCTCTGTGCTGGATGAAAGCGCAAAGTGTATCATCCTGACATCAGCCAAACATCCCTTCTCCAGAGCTTGAACATAGCTTTGCCATTAGATTCCCATGTCTCTCATTCCATCTAGAGGTGGAACATCCCTAGGCATTCAGGTCAACTGTGTATCTGTGCATGCATTAATATTTCATCCTACAGAAGCGTTCTGGTGATGCAATGCAGGAATTATATCATGGACTTACACCAAAATTCAAGATGCACCAAAAATTGTTGCTTTCGGAATAAAACCTAGCTCAAAAAAATGTGTACACAATCTTTCAGTTTGGTATCCAGTTTTGATGTTTACAGGCAAATTATCTTCTACTAAAGAGCCTGGAACGTTTTTGGGGGCTAAAATGTGTCTCAAACCCTTTGGTTAGTGTCTGAATGTAGCTCTCGGTATGGCACCAGAGTCATGTTGTTTAAGTTTATTGCCAGAAATGTTTTTCCGCCTGAGGTTTCAATGGAGCAATCAAGTATACCCAGGAGCCAAACACCACTAGAGCTCCCCTGATCTGTGTTTGAACCACACATCACCCTCTCTGGGCATGTTCTGACAGATCAATGCAGCCAGGTCTTTTCAATTAAAAAGATTTGCTGCAGTCTTCCTTGTGAGATTGAATTATTGACATACACATGTGACCCGAGAGCTTTGATTAAATCTTGACCGTGGAGTTGTGTCTTTTGTAATGTTTGGCCTTAAGACTGTTTCTTTTTTCTTTTTTTTTTCTGCCAATTTGACATTATAAACAGTGGGGACTGATAACATTTTGAACATTTGTAGACCTGAAAAAAGTATATAGTGGAAAAGTTTTTATGCTGTTGGCAAAATAAGGTTGACATGCAAGCAAGTTTGTGACACTGACCATGACAATTTTGTACAAAAGGATCATTTCTCTTATATGAAATTCTAAAAGAATGCAAAATATTTTTCACCACTGTTCTCAGACTCTTTGAACTCACAATGTGTTTACGATCTAACTTTTTTAGTTTAAGGAATAATATTGCTGCAAGTTTACTCTTCTATAGCTCAAGAGACTTCGTGGGGTCTGTTCATTTTGAACTAATAGTCTTAAGAAATAAGACAATAAAATTAAATTAAATTGGAAAGCATTGCTCTTAAATTTTGGAAGAATTTGATAAGAAGTTTGAGTTCATATTGAGACCTCTGACTTGTTATTGCAGATTTTACCGTCTTGCCAAATCTGAGTTAATTAATGCTCAATGAGATCTTTCCTAAAATGTCAGCGATGGCATATGTGATATTAATGGGAAAAATCTGAGAAGCAGGAGACTTAAAGGGATCACATCATACATTGTATTATTATTATGATTTCATTTTTCCCAGAGGTCCACTTACAATATTAGTAAAGTTTTAGTGCCTAAAACACATAATTACATTTTCCACAATCTCTTCGACCCTTACAATTTCACAATCCAAAAATATCGCCTTATTTGCATAGCCTGTAACATGAACTGTAACATGCCACTAAACTTTTAAAGAAGTGTTGGTAATTCTTTTGAATAAGTAATTACTTTGCCACCACTAAAAAGAATGTTCTATGTGAGTAGTATGAATGTAATCCTGACCTGCTTCATTCGCCATGCTGTCGTTGTCATGAGCTACCAGTGTCAGTTATGCCGCTTCACTGCCAATCCCAAATCCTTTCACGTGGCCTCATGGGAAAGTAAATGTGCACTTCAGAATCTCGCCGGAAGTACAGTAGTAGGTCATCCGGGTACTTTTCATCCACTGTTAGTGTTTTATGAGTACTCTGATTTTGAAATACTCATTTTACACACTTTTTTTTGCCTACTATATAGTAGTGAAGTATGTGATTTTAGATGCAGCCTATGATTGGGTGCTGATCACTCGATATTTAAACCTAAAGTCTGATTTCAAAGAGAGGAGAGTTCAAAATGAGTCATTTCGTGTAGCACCATTTCAATGTTCAGTGTTTTAAATTCTTATGAAAGCACATTTTCATATTCAGATGAAGTTTTTTTTTTAATCTCAAAAGATCAAGGACGATTTGATTCCTCATGATAAGACCTATCTAGGAGAAGCAGTGGAGATATTAAAGAAATGTAATTTGTGATTTGTCTTTCCTGTGGGTTTCGTCTCTTCCAAGGAACCACTGACATAAATTGGGTTGAGAAGAAGCGAAGCTCAACTCCATCTGGAGTTCTAGAATTAGAACAATGAGAACACTTAGAACTGCAATTATTATCACAGCTGACTGTGATTCCACATTACTCGACGTTGACGTTCAGTTTGCTTTCAGAGCGAGAGGTGACTTTGCACCAGGAAGGAGGAGGAGGAGAGAGGGACCAGATTTACACTTCTCTGCAGTCCCAGTGTATGTCATTAAAGGCAGGGGTCCATGTAGCAATTCCACTCCCGTCCCACCTTCCTCTCCGGCCCGGAAAGCCTGACTCCGATCTGATTTATCTGCCCTGTCTCTCAGGCCTGGCTTTTCCCGCCAGTGGGGAAAACAAAGCTGACTAGATTTACGCCTGGAGATGAGATTAGATTCGCCTTGGCACGAGCACATGGCTCCGGTAATGGTTCAAACCACTCCCCTCTTCGCCCCCGTCCCGCCCTCCCCGCCGAGCTCTGATTCGGCGTCTGTACGGCCACTGGGTCCAACTGATGGATGCTCGCTTGCGCTCTGCCTCTAAAAATATTCTGCGCAAGACACGCTGATATTAATTCACTCTCACAAAGCTTCTGTTCTCTGTTCTCCCTGTGTGTCCTCTCCCTCTGTCCCCGGTGAACTCTTGTCCTCTATATTTATTATCCTTTTGTTGCTTTGACATCGCTCTTTCTTCCTGCTTGCCGCCGCCTTCAGCTTACTTTTCAAAATTTGCACACATGGGTTGGGCTGTATGACCAAACAATTATATCATGGTAAAGGTCATTTTAGATCACGGTAACTTTATATGTATGGTACAATGTTTAGTCAAACAGTCATTATCACCGAAAATTGAATCATTATTCAATTTATTATGCGGTATAATACACAGACTGACTTGTTCATCTTATTACATGTTGGCTTACCAAATTAAAATAGCTTAATTGGTAACACTTTACAACAAGGTTCATTAGTTAACATTAGTTAATGTATTAACTAACATGAACTAACCATGAGCCATCCATTTGTTACTATATTTGTTAATCTTTGTTAACATTAGTTAATAAAAATGCAGCTGTTCGTTGTTAGTTCATGTTAGTTCACTTGTTAACATTAACTAATGTTAACAAAATTTTTATAAAGTACTAGTAAATGTTGAAATTAACATTAACAAAGATGAATAAATGCTGTATACGTGCAGTTCATTATTAGTTCATGTTAACTATTAACTAATGTTAACTTACGAACCTTATTGTAAAGTGTTATCACTTAATGTTTTCCCCAGTTAAAATATCTAAAATTGATTGAAACAAGATATTTACAGAAGCAAAACTATTATGGGGAAAAAATACTATGGAAGTCAATGGAGTTCATCAACTGTTTGGTTACCGACATTCTTTCAAATATGTTCTTTTGTTTTCAGCAGAATAAAATAAATTCATAAACGTTTGGATCAACTTGAGGGTGAGTAAATGATGACAGAATTTAGTTTTTTTTTTTTTTTTTTTTTTTTTTTTGAGTGACCTATCCATTTAAGTACACAGTCTTGTACCTTTATCTTTTTATCCAAATTTCAAATACTTTTTATTTTGCAGTGTTGTGATAGTTGTAATTCATCTTGTGGCTGGTTGGTTTGAATCATAGCTTGTAATTTTTTAGATTTTTTTTTTTAACGAAGACCTTTTGTGAAATTACTTTCATAACCAAGGCCACTGAAAAATTTGCACAGGTGCACACTATTGAATTCCATCTAGGCAACCACGGACAACTAAACTGCTTAATTTTGCGCATCCATTGACAACAAGTTCTCCCTCATAGTCTGATTTGGACACATTCCGCTTTGTATTTTCACGTACGTTTCTTCCATAAAGCAGATCTAAAATCTATTTTTACCATCATACCACCCAGTCCTAATGTATGTCTCTCTCTCTTCTCTCCGTATCTCTCAGCTCCAGTTCTTTTATATAGCGCAGGTCGCAAGTGGGCCTACCTGTTAGTATCTGTTTAATTTGTTGCAACAGGGCAAACCATGCAGAGTAAAGAAGATTAATCTTCTCATACACACTGAGGTCTGGTTGAGGCTCTTATCTCACAGATAAATGACTCTTTACTCACTAAACATGTTGCATTGTGTAGTTTTGAATGGTCTTGTTTACCTCCAATGTACCTGCTCAGGACTTGATTTATGATAGCGCCTTCCTCATCGTTTGGGTTCTCGGTATCAATTTTTTGGTGGTTTTCTTAGGCTCATTACTATCTGTAAACTCTTCAGATTCTGTATCCCCTTCAAAAAAAAAATGATCAGGGATCTTATTTCTGTCTTATGCGAGATGCAACTGAAAATGACACGCATGTAAGATGCAACTCTGCACAGTTTAAGTCCTAAGAAAGAATGTGCTTGTACTTCTGAAATGAAAGACCTTGGAACCTTCAAATGTTTTTCCGCAGCTCCTCTTCCATCACTCACTCGTAGATTAATGATTCGTAGCATGCCGACATCTTTCAAATCTCAAAATAGGATCCCAGCTTTTAAAAATAGTTTTTTATGAGCCATTTCCAGCTGATCTGTGAACCCGATGATCATTTTTAATAATGCGCTAATCATTACAGGGACTCATAAACTGCAGCACCCACTGCGAAGGCAGGGCGAGCCGGGAGTGTATCAGTTCAGGTCTTGGCAGCTGTTTGGAGGCCGACAAATACAGCAGCCAAAATCCGGTGGCCGTTATAAATGGCCCTGTCCTTCAGAGAAAGATGGCAAGGACTTCAAGACTGCTGGAGACGGAGAGAGGG
This sequence comes from Squalius cephalus, assembly GCF_949319135.1. NCBI lineage: Eukaryota > Metazoa > Chordata > Actinopteri > Cypriniformes > Leuciscidae > Squalius > Squalius cephalus. The sequence goes on from NC_137144.1 coordinate 21,750,565, forward strand.
AAAGGGAGTGGCAGAGAGAGAGAGAGAGAGAGAGTGTGTACTACCTGCTTGGAAAGTGCTGTATTCAGGAGAAACATATGCCCGATGATCTGAGGAATCATGTAAAAATTGTGAGGGATCGAGTCGCCCCCGTTGTTAGGGATTTCAACATCCAGGCAAACACTGCAAAATCTCTCTCCCACTCTTTTTCAAATATCACCCGTTCTATAAATGAAAGTGTCAGAAAGGCCAACAAAGAAATCTATTTACTGTGAATTATTGACTTAATATGAAAATCCGGTCATTTACTCACCCTCATGTCCCTTCAAAACTAAATGGCTTACTTTCTTCTGTGATAAAATACATAGTTCTGTCATGAAACTCTAGATGGCGCTGGCTAATAGGTCCTTAACTCAATCTGCTTGCAATCACATCATTCTCTATAGGGCACAGTTGATTGGTTCCTGCTGTATCAGTAGCCAATGAGCTCGCTGCCCAAATAAAATATTGGTCAGCATTTTCTGTTGCAGTTGTAGCGCTTTCAGAAACCCTCCACCATCCCCAGCTCCACCTGTATAGATCTGCTACTGGTAGTTGTATGCTCTATAAGCTACAGTGTGTTGTGTATGTATTGGCAGTAGCAAGTCCCGCACAGCAACAATAACCAATAGCAGCAGCATAGCAGATCTGTTCCGCCAAGTCCAAACATATCAACATTGCCATATGCATAACCATGCTAAACACTCCAAGAGATGTCATGACAGAAATTATATTTTAAAAAATGTTTTGTTTGTTTTTTTGGCCCATACAATGGATGTCAATATGCTCTACTGTTGTTGTTTGTCTTCAAAATGTCTTGTTTCAAAATCTCCTTTTTCTAAAATGATGATTATTCAATTTTTTGGGTGAATATAAATTATTTATTTTTTAATTCACGTGCCTCGTAATCTTGATTCAAAATAACTTCCCCCGCCCTCTTACAGCTCATCTCTTCTCTGATGATGTTTACTGGCACGAGGGCTGGGCAACCTGTCACTCACATGAGATCCACCAATAGCAAACCACAACCATCCATTCAATTCCCATTGGACAAAATCAAGTCCTGTCCTACATTTTTTTCTTGTTTGAGAAGCCGTTTCACTCAGATATATGTCATAATATGGTAGAAAAGACTATTTAAACTTCATGCCAACTTTAAAGATGAACTGTGTAATTTCTGTGAAAAACATGGTGTTAGTCAACTGCTGTTTTTTTTGGTTTTTTTTGTAAGTATAGGTGTCTTTCTTGACAAAGCAACTGAGCAATGCATGTTTCCTTTTTGTAGCATCTGTGTAAGCTGCTAAGTTATGACTCCGAGAAGCAAACAAGTTTATTATAATAAAAGTCTAGAAGTACTTCCTGGAGCCCTTGTAAGTATGTAAAAGGTCATATGAGAAACGGCACTCATTTTCTGAGGATAAATCATTTGAAGTGACTGAGGCCAAATAACCTTCTCGATGAACATTCACTAGAAACCAATTCATAGGATATTCAAGTGCCTCGGTTTCTTTGGCGACACAATGTACCGTGATGAGAAATGACAGGGAATGCGCAAATTCATCTAAGCACCTTCTAACGCTGGTATTACACACACACACACACACAAAAAGACACAAATATGAATGTCTGTGCGTGCATTTCAGTGGTTACAGGAACAGAATAGGCTGCGTGCTGTAATTTTCAAGTTACACCTCATCAGCCATCGCTGCATTCCCAGACTGCTTTGCATCCCAGACTTATGGCCGCGGTTGTGGGGGATAAGGAGCGTTCAGCACTTTGCGTTTAATCAATCTGTCCGTGAAGGTGACATTTTCAATTGATCCGCTGCAATTTACTTCACCGAGTGTCTGTCCTATTTTCATCCGCTGCTGTTTTAAGGTGCTCGGCAGTGCCAGTGAAGCCATCGTGTGTGTTTGGAATATCAGAGGCGCTTTCATTTGAAGGGGTTTCAGGTTAATGCACTCTGTCCTGGAGCCAGGAGAGCATTCGTGTGTTTACCTGGGTGTTATTTGCGTGTGTTTGTTTGGTGTTAAATTCTCTCCATCTTGATTATTTTCCCAGCTTTCCCATCTGTTTCCAAGGCAATGAGTTCATTTATTTGCTAATTAGTAATTAGTGTTCGAGATGATGATGAGAATAGAAAATTAATCTGTTGCATGACAAATGAATGTAACAATGGTAATTTTTACCAAAAAAGACAACCTGTAAACAGCAAGAAATACATGTCTATATCATAATTAAAACTAGAAACCAATTTATAGGATTCATAGGATATTCAAGTGTTGTGTGTGTGTGTGTATATATATATATATATATATATATATATATATATATATATATATATATATATATATATATATATATATATACACAACACTTGAATATCCTATTAATCCTATGAATTGATTTCTAGTTTTAATTATGATATATAACAAGTATTTGATACACTGCCGATTTTGCAGGTTTTCCTTCTTACAAAGCATGTAGAGGTCTGTAATTTTTATCATAGGTACTCTTCAACTGTGAGAGACGGAATCTAAAACAAAAATCCAGAAAATCACATTGTATGATTTTTAAATAATTAATTAGCATTTTATTACATGACATAAGTATTTGATCGCCTACCAACCAGTAAGAATTCCGGCTCTCACAGACCTGTTAGTTTTTCTTTAAGAAGCCCTCCTGTTCTCCACTCATTACCTGTATTAACTGCACCTGTTTGAACTTGTTACCTGTATAAAAGACACCTGTCCACACGCTCAATCAAACAGACTCCAACCTCTCCACAAGGACAATAGACAATAGGCAAGCAGCTAGGCAAGCAGCAGAAGGCAACAACTGTTGGCGCAATTATTAGAAAATGGATGAAGTTCAAGATGACGGTCAATCTCCCTCGGTCTGGGGCACCATGTAAGATCTCACTACGTGGGGCATCAATGATCATGAGGAAGGTGAGGGATCAGCTCAGAACTACACGGCAGGACCTGGTCAATGACCTGAAGAGAGCTGGGACCACAGTCTCAAAGAAAACCATTAGTAACACACTACGCCATCATGGATTAAAATCCTGCAGCGCACACAAGGTCCCCTTGCTCAAGCCAGCGCATGTCCAGGCCCGTCTGAAGTTTGCCAATGACCATCTGGATGATCCAGAGGAGGAATGGGAGACGGTCATGTGGTCTGATGAGACAAAAAAAACCTTTTTGGTCTAAACTCCACTCACTGTGTTTGGAGAAAGAAGGATGAGTACAACCCCAAGAACACCATCCCAACCGTGAAGCATGGAGGTGGAAACATCATTCTTTGGGGATGCTTTTTTGCAAAGGGGACAGGACGACTGCACCGTATTGAGGGGAGGATGGATGGGGCCATGTATTGTGAGATCTTGGCCAACAACCTCCTTCCCTCAGTAAGAGCATTGAAGATGGGTCGTGAAAATCCGCAATCCCACTACTGGAACTGTGTTCTAGAAATAAATTTGATATTGATATGAGGATATAGGGGCGATTTTTTTTGCTTGTAGGATGTTACATTGGGGTACCTGTCAATCATATTGTATTATATTACATTACATATGCGGTAAAAAAATATTTTATTCCAAACTTTTGATTACCAATGTACAGTATCTAACATTATGAACCAAAACACATTTTATGATTTGTTAAAACTAACAAAAAGCTTTACTTTCAGCATGCTGGACAATCCTCAGTTTCTTAGCATGAGCGTGGCAATGGCAGGCGGTGTGAATCTCATTTGGGTCAGTCTGTATTAGGATCTGAGCGTGAGTGGGACGGACAGGCTGTTGAGTCTATCCAGCTGGCCTCAGATCAGTGGGTTTAAGAGCTGCCAGGTGTCAGATGCCAACTAAAGAACAGGCTGGAGGTGGCGCGGCCAGTTTAAATGACGCCAGTCGTACCGTCCTGTCGGTTAGAGAGGCATTTAAATCTTGCGATATTAATCAGTGCTGCTATTGTGATAGTGAAACAAGTGATACCGTTATTTATCTCCATTTCCCTCCCTCTGTCTCTCTCTCTCTCGGACTATTATTCACGCTCTATTCTCTGCGTGCTCGAATCCATGTTAGAGGCAGATGCTCAATTGGAGTCACATACGTTCATGTATTCAAGTTTGTCTCTGCCATCTTGATTATCATGCAAATCTGTTACTTCCTAGTACTTCATGCAGGCAGGGGATAAAAACAGCCATATTTTGCAGAGCCGACATTAATTTGATAAAAGTGGATTGCACAAATCTATTGAAGTGGGGACTGAACCTCAATGCATTATTCAAACACGCTTGCGTCGATGCACAATCGAGCCCTGAAAATAAAAGCACGCAGAATAATCTAAGACACTATTTTTCATGGATGTGATGCAATATAGCTCACATACCTTGCTGCCATACTGAGGGATTTCTTTTTTTCTATATATTTCTTTTTCTGACTCACTCACAGAAGCAGTAATGTATACAACCCCAATGTGGGGAAAGGTCAAACAGATCTATGTTAAGTCCCTGTGGTGAAAATCAAGCTTTTTAATGTTGTTTTAAAGGGATACTCCACTTTAAAATGAAAATTCTGTCATCATATACTCACCCTCATGTTGTTTCAAACCTGTATGAATTTCTTTCTTCTGCTGAACAGAAAGGAAGATATTTAGAAGAATGTCAGTAACCAGACAGTTTCTGGTACCATTGACTTCCATAGTATATTTTTTTTCCTACTATGGAAGTCAATGGTACCAGAAACTGTCTGGTACCAAAATGGTACCAAAAACCATGTGCAAATTCATAAGTCAACACCATTGCTGAGTATTTTCTCATTAAAACTGTGTTGACGTGGTTGGTTACAAGGTAGTTTGTGATGTCAGAAACACCAGGGGTTTTTGAGACTGTCTTTGGTTCACTGAAGTTTTAAGAAGAAAATACTCAGCAATGGTGTTGATTTATGCATTTCTACATGGTTTGTCTTATATTAAGCATATTAAAAACACCACATAGACATATAAACAACTTAAAAGCTTGATTTTCACCACAGGGGGACTAGGTGAACTAGCGAGAGCTCCATTCCGTTCACACACAACACGTTTTTCCATTCCACTGCACTACTTTTCCATTATTTTTCTATGTAAACGCGCTAGACGGACATGCTTGGCTGTTGTGCTCATGTCTTGCACCTTTTGCAGCGTCTGCTGCGTGATACGCCATTCTAAAAACACAGCTCTCAAGTTAAAATTAACGCCTCGAGACCTTGCGGTTTTTCCCCGTTCAGCTGCCCACGCCTCACGTTTTTCAAAGCAAAAACGCGTTCTGTGTGAAATAGCCCTTATTCTGGTTGCTATCTGGTAGGAGCCATAGGTCAACTGAAGTCCCCAGGTGGCCCTGGAGGCCCCAAATTCACTCTTTCAGCTTGTACATGGGCGCCCCTCTTATAGGAAGGACCCCTGAGCGCAAGACACTTGCCACGTCTGTCACAGAGGAGCTGTGCCAGACGACAGATCGCCTCACTTTGAAGCCAAAGGCTCTGACACTGCAGTTATAGGCCAAGAAAAAGAGATGCCAACATTAAAGAACAAGAAGGACTAGACTAGCCTTTGAAGTAAAGGAATTTCACACTATCTCCCGCTCTTTGATTCACGCTCCATAATTTTGCATGAGGAGGTCTCCCATGGCAACCAAAGTGCATTTCAATGATGTCATGTCCATCACTAAGAAGATTTAAATATCTGAAATCTAAATTTTGTTTTTGAAGACACCGTAAATGTAAGCCGCATACTAATGGAGAGACAAATGTATAATTTATGATGTCAGCATGCAAAGCATAAGAATGTTTATATTTATCATCTTAAAGGAATGGTCCAACCAAAAATTAAAGCTCTGCATTATTTATTCACCAATGTGTTGTTCCTATTGTTGTTTTACTATAATTTAAATACTTTAATAGTGTTTATTAAAATTTTGAGTTCGCTTGTATTTTTATATTTTTAGTCTTTGCCCTTTAAGCACTTTCACAAAGCACTTTCCCTTTAAGAAAACACAGACTTTAAAGGGACACTTCACCCACAAATGAAAATTCTGTCATCATTTACTCACCCTCAAGTTGGTCCAAAGCTGTATGAATTTCTTTCTTCTGCAAAACACATATTTTGAAGAATGTTGGTAACCAGACAGTTTCAGGATCCCATTGACTTCCATAGTAGTGTTTTTCCATATTATGAAAGTCAATGGTTCCCCACAATGGTTTAGTTACAAACATCCTTCAAAATATCTTTTGTATTCAGCAGAAGAAAGAAACAGGTTTGGAACAACATGAGGGTGAGTAAATGATGACACTTTTTTTTTTTTTTTTTGGGTGAACTATCCCTTTAATGAAGCATATAGAACCATCATGTAAGCCATATCTATCAACTCCATAAAGTAGCTGCTTAGTATTCATAACCAATCCAAGAATTCCTCTCACCCCATGTTTACCCTGTTGTCTCAATTTCCCCTTATCACCTCCAAAGACTTGACTCAAATTGAGTGCTATTAATGTTATGGTACAGAGAATTGCTTTGAATATATCGTGTAATATTTATGCCAGGTCCTCACACTCGCTAACATAAAAATGAAATCATAATTGCTGCGTCTTTCAGATTGTGGATTAGAAGTGCTCTGAATGCCTATGCATGTGTGTTTGTGTGTGTGACTAACGTCATTAATATTCCAACTGTGTTCAAATATCTGTCTGGAAGGCCTTAATTATGACAGCCGGGTACCTGGCAGGCCTAGAAATCAGAGTCTGGGGGGGGGGAAATATCAATTGATTCGCCCCAGAGGCCCAGCTGTCAATAATAACAACGGCTTGGCTTCAGAATTCCCCATTACAGCCCATTTCCAACCACAGTAACAATGAAAATGAAAGCTTTAGCGTAAGCTCTGCTGGGAAGACTCAATAGTTATGTCGCTTATTACCTTCTCATCTAACCAGTCGTGTTCTAATACTTGTAGTATAAAAGCTCGGTACTTACACATGTTTGAGTTTGCAGATGCTGATGCCACCCTTCCCCTTCCCACACCTCCCGGGGGGTCGACTGCGCCCCTGCCTTCGTCTTTAGGAAATGCAGATTCCGTTACCCTCGGATTGCGAGCTACGGACGGGGCCTACGCCAAAGAACTTTAAATCACAATACTTGCTTGCTGGGCTGTTAATAAATGTATGCTTGTTACGTTATTTTGCCTCCCGAGTCTTTCTGGCAGAACTATTATCACTTGGATTACTTCAAGGTTTAAACTGCCCACAGTGGAGTACATATAGACCAACGCTACTTTTGCGTCATCGAAGGGCAACGCCCCTTTTTGGGGGAAAACAAACGGATTAACGGATTCCCCTGAGAACAGAACTCGCTCAACAGACATTTGAAATCTGTTTACTCCGGTAACTGAAGAACAAAAATAACATGCCCAAAAGTTGTTGCGTGGTGAGCTGCACCTCAAATGTTTGTAAAAACCCTGGTTTAAAATTTACACCTTTACCATGCCGAATAAAACAAGCGGAAAGAAGAATGTTATGGCTTCAGGCGATAAAGAGGGAAGCACCAGATGGAGGGTTATGGGACCCAAAGTCCCCTTACACATATGTATGTGGGAAACATTTCATAACAGGTAAGCCGATTATTTAATTCATCCCCTCAAAACTAACATGAAGTAGTGTAACTTACTTGCTAGTTAACGTTACTGGCTTTAATTTCGTTTCCATATCAACTAGCTGCTAAGCCAGTTAGTGCTAGATAGCATCTAGTTATGGCTAGGCAGCTAGGATACCGCCTAGTTTTCATATGCATGCTGTGTATTGAATGTATTGAAACGGTATTTTACAATGTTGAACCAATTCCAGGAAGCCATGTTAAAGAATCCCTGCACCCGGATTTTGTGCCCACAATATTTCCTCACCGTACTGTGGCAGACCCAAACCAGAAATTAAATAGGTATAAACACGCCAGGAAACGTGAGCAGACGTCACCCCTTCTCAAACGCAAGGTGGCAAAAACGACTGCTGTGAGCCCAGATCTACCTACAAGTAAGTTTAATGACATGCACTCGTTGAGATTTTATTAAGATGGTCAGGCTAAAGCTGGATTGGGGTTAGATGTGCGGGCTAAAGCAACTTCTTCTCATTAGTTCTCGATGAAGGCCATTGCCCAGCTGACAACGATTATGATGATGCTGACGATGTCCCTGATGAGATGCGTGAGTCAAGGAACTGCCTGTCATCTTATTCTGTGGAGGGAAATGATGGAAAGTGCCGACAGATGACTGGACTCAGCTGGACGATGTTTTTGAGCCTATTTACATTTCTTAATCAGTTCGTGAAGAGACGAGGCTCCATCTCCCTTCCACCACGGGACCAGCTGTTTATTACACTGATAAAACTACGTCAAAACCCATCCTTTTTTTTCTTAAGTCACGTTCTGAAAATGCCTCAAACAACTGTCAGGCAAATTTTTATCCGATGGCTTGACCTGATGTATGGGAAAATTTCCTTTTTAGTTCACTGGCCTGATAGGGAATGTTTTTCAATGATACCTCCAGAAATGAAGGCCCAGTTCCCACGACTCACAGCAATCATAGATTGTTTTGAAATCAGGACAGAGTACCCCAGCAACCTTAAAGCTAGGTGAGTGTCACAAGAAATGTCTTTACACACTCTCACATCCCATATTGAAATAAAAGGCTATGTCATTGCTATTATGTATCCTTTCTTAGAGCAAAATCATACTCTAACTACAAGAAATGGACAACAGTGAAATATTTAATAGCATGCAGTCCATCTGGCAGCATTACATTTTTGTCAAATGGATGGGGAGGAAGGGCCTCTGATGTGCATATTGTTCGACAGTCAGGATTCCTGTCCTCAGTGTACCATTCTCCAGGTGATCAGGTAAACTTGGAATTACGTGTATCTCAACTAACCACATGCATGTCATTTGATTAGGGTGTCATGTCACCACCCTCTGGTGAGAAAGCAGAACAAAGTAAATACAATGCAATATTATGGTGGATTTTTTTTTATCTCTAGATATTGGCAGACAGGGGGTTTACACTCCAGGATGACTTTGCCCTACTCGGTGTCGAGCTGATAACACCATCATTCACAAAAGGGAGGAAGCAGTTACCTGGGAGAGAGGTGGAAATGTCTCGTAGGAAGTCAAACATCCGGATTCATATTGGTAAGTAAATTATTATTTTATTATTGTAATGCCGTTTTATTTGAAAAGTCAATTTACAAAAGCGCTCCTTTTTTTGTTGTTGTCGTCCTTACAGAGCGGGTGATTGGTGTGCTGAAAGGTCGCTTTCACATCCTTGACGGTCCACTCCCTCGCTGTCTGGTTCAGTCTGCACGGGACAAAAACCAAGGGCAAGCAACAGTTGACAAACTTGTAAATGTTTGTGCAGCACTTGTAAACATGGCACAAAGTATTATTAAATAAATACTAAAATATGTTCTGGTTCAGTCTGCACGGGACAAAAACCAAGGGCAAGCAACAGTTAACAAACGTGTAAATGTTTGTGCAGCACTTGTGTTTTTATATATATATATATATATATATATATATATATATATATACTTAAAGGGATAGTTCACCCAAAAATGAAAATTCTGTCATCGTTTATTCACCCTCAAGTTGTTCCAAACTTGTATGAGTTTCTTTGTTCTGCTGAACACAAAGGAAGATATTTGGAAGAATGTTTGTAACCAAACAGATCTCGGTCCCCATTGACTACCATAGTATACATTTTTTCCTACTATGGAAGTCAATGGGAACCAAGATCTGTTTGGTTACAAACATTCTTCCAAATATCTTCCTTTGTGTTCAGCAGAACAAAGAAACTCATACAAGTTTGGAACAACTTTAGGGTGGGTAAACGATGACAGAATTTTCATTTTTGAGTGAACAATCCCTTTAAAGTAGTATTTATTGTTATTTGTACATTTTTGTTATGTCTGGTTTTCAAACCCTTGTGAGGGTAAAATTGGTTTATCACACTTCTTTTGTATATATATATTTTTATTTCAAGAACAAATACTATTATTCGTACAGAGATTGTGCAGCACTTGTAAACATGTCACAAAGTATTATTCAATAAATACTAAAATATGTTCAATAGTGTCTCTATTTTTTTATAGATTATTTAAAAAAGATTATTATTTTTCTCACCTCACTTTGTAGCACTGTTGTCATCAATCGTGGGTGGATGTGTTTTGCCCAAAATCTGCTGATCACGTCCACCATTCCGTGAATGAATTCATCATCTTTTAAGATTCTAAAGATGGTGGTCTGCTGTGGGGTCCAAGTAACAAAGTCTGCATACTGTGCTGCACACACAAACATTTGCAGCTGAACCTTTTGCAAGGAGGAAGAGGGAAAGGAAGTATTATTAAAATGTGCCTACAGTATTTGTTAAAGAATGTCACAATTCTGTTGACAGCTACTGATTTCTTTGTGTATAGCTTTGCCTTTGCAGAGTAAACTGTACCTGAGTGTAGTAAGCATGGTTGGGCTTCAAAGAAAACAATGTGGAAAGGTGCCCTTTCTCATCATCTGTCCAGCTAACTGACTGCTGACCTGCCCACTTATACGGACACTTTGCCTCCACCACTCCCTTGCCGCAACAATCACATGACACATAGGCGTCACATGATACACCAAAGTATGGTCTTTCATGGCTGATTCTAAAGCCTGATCTGTCCACTCTTAATCCTTCATGCACTTTGCATACATCTTCAGTTGTCAATATGTTGGTAGATAATTGGTCAGTGGCTGGGCCAATGCCCAGTGCATATTTGTAGGTCTCTAGGGCATGTTTTTCATTGTCTCTTCCCCACTTAAGGTAAGGACTATTTATGTTTTTAGCCTCTGACATGATTGTTCTGATTACAGTGTTTGAGGGTTTCTCTTGGTTAGTGTGAAGAACAGTGTGAGCAAATGAGCTGGTGATTCTTCCTACTCGGTGCCTGCGCCAGGCCTTACAGGCTGCCTGCATTACAGTCTCTGCCTCCACTCTGTCTGCCTCTTCCTTGGTAAAGGTTAGTGTTTCAAACCACGAGGAGTGGTGTGGTGTGGAGCCTGCATATTTACTGAAAGTACTCAGCACCACAGGACATTCACCTGTCTCGTCTAGCATTTGTAAAAATTGTGCCTGTTGGCTTGCTGAGGCTTTGGGGATGGGTCTTTTGACCTTGCCTATGACTCTCCTGCCACTGCCTCCAAAATCTATTGAGCGGATTTCTGATGGCTCAACCTTTTTTGTAGAAACAGCGTTCCATTGACAGGCTATACTGGTACTTACAGTGGTGGTGATGCCCAGGCGGACTGAAGCTTCCAATTTATACAGAACTGCACCCACATGGGAACAGCTTTCCCCTAGTCTTGGGTAAAAAACAAAAAAGACAGTGTCAATTCCACGAAAACATGAGCACAAGTCAACCACTTTTTTTTTCCTACCCTACAAAACAAAAAGGCAGTAACTGTATTTTTGGTCAAAAATGAATTATCATTTTCATGACATTCAAGGCATCCTTTGTTATGTGACAAAACATCTTATCTCAAATGTGTGTCGTTTTGGAGAAAATGGTAATAGTTTTAGGAGAATCTGTAGTTACTGCCTTTTTCCTTGGTATGGTGCCACGTTTTTGGTAAGTAATACAAAGCAAGAATACAGTAACTGCAAAATAGGGGTAAAATATCAAATTAAATATGAGGATTGATATATACAAAGAATAAGCTAATATAAAGTAACAAAACAGCCACATGTCCAATAATCTACCTACAACTACTTAAGCTGGATGACAGGATAACTTTAAAGTAATTTTTCTCAGTTCTGCACTCTGCGTAGTTACTGCCTTTTTGCTTTGTAGGGTATGGATCTCTTACCCTGCCATGCAGTCGCAGTGAGCTGCTCTAACTTTGCCACTATTTTCCACAGCTACCCAGGTGTTGTGGGGCTTGTTAGTCACCCTCCAAGAAGGTTTAACACTGCTTTTGAAAACAAAGCACTTGTCTGTTTTTATGTGTAAAACAGCCTGGACCCAACCACTGACGAAAAACTTATGGGCCTCCAGGGACCTTTTGTTTTTCATTGTTTCCGATGTGTACAGGCCTGTCAGACACAAACAGTTACATAGCCTACATTGTTTATCATTTCTGACTATAGTGGTGTCTGCTCTATCAAGATTAGCACTAGGCCTATATGACTTTTCGACGACCACTGCTCTGGGCTAACGTTATATGTAACAACACGAACGGCAGTAGATCAAGCCTTCTAGGCTAGATAGTCTAGCTAGCGTAATGTCACAAAATCCAATTTGACAGCCCTATACATACATAACATACATTGGTCCCATATATATTTTACCGTACTAGGTAAACCTTTTTACAACTTTCAAAGTCTTAGCACTTTCTAGACACAAGCAGAAACCAGCTAAGTCCACTTTAGTCCTAGCCTGCCACTATTTCAACAGTAAAATCAGTTAACAGCCAAGCATAGTGAGAGCTAATCACGTAACTTATCTGCTAGCAGCTAACTATGTCAATAGCTTAAATCAAGTGAAATATGATCCAAGTAAACCACCGACTCCTCTTGACATGGCCTCATCGTCTAGTTTGTCATACTGTGAGTGTGTTAATGACAGAAAAATAGGCTACTTACTTGGTGATTCCACGAGATAGTGGTAGACGTCTGAGTAGTCCACATTTGGCCACTGCGTGGGGTCATTAATCCAGTTTTCGACCATTTCAAAGGGACACATCTTTAACCCCGTATCCAGTAGCTTCTTTAAATACCGCTCGCGGTCCTCGGTCGGCAAAGAGTGTGTGTATGTTTGTGCCATGTTTTTGTGTGTATGTTTTTGCTATCAAGAAACTTCAAACTTTGCAGATCTAGAGCGAGTTCTGTTCACAGGGGAATCCGTTTGTTTTCCCCCAAAAAGGGGCGTTGCCCTTCGATGACGCAAAAGTAGCGTTGGTCTATCAATGGAATTTCAATTAAAAGGAACTGGGATTCAAAGACAAAGAGCAGTGGTGTTGAACAGGCGTGGGCTTGTGTGAGCTGCTATACTTCACAGTACAGAGTATGTAGAAAGCTCAAGATATTACAGGGTCTCAAGTGAGCCCTTTAGATGTTACAAATGAATCAATGCTGCTTTATTTATTAGCGTGCAAAAAATCTACAGTGGGTCCTAAAGTTCGAGACCATTAGAAACTAGTTCCTGTAAATCATTGACATCATTTTGAATTGGAAATCTCAGATTGTATATATATATATTTTTAATGTCACTCTATTTTATTTGATTAGTAACCTAGAAATAGTGGATTAAATGTTATATACATTTAAAAATAAAAATGTCATATTCATTTGACATAATTTACTGTACATGTTTTTTTTTTCTATTTTTGTTTTTTTTTATTATTATTATTTATGCATGCTGACTAAATTTATATTTTTATTGATGAGTAGTTTGACCATATTAATGGTTTAAAAAAGTGTGTGAATTCAAAGAATGATATAAAATAATCCTGGCCTTTCAGAACTGGCTGTGCACTGAAATTGGTTATGGGAATTATCTGTGCTAAGAATGAAAAAGGCAAATGAAAAGTGGAAAGTAAGAAATGGAAATCATTATCTTGGGACATAACATGGAAAATAATAGACTTCTCTTATTAGTTGAGTTTTGAATGTCATCTTAGTCAAATTTGTAATGGCCTGTAAATTACCCATTCCATCTTTTTTCTTCTGACTGGCTGAACATTTTGAACATGAGGCATGGCTCTTATGTTTGACGTTAATCAGAATTTGCAGTCTTTATCAAATAAATTTCAATATTCAAGAAATATGCCATTCCTGATGACACTGATGAATTTCCAAAGGCGGTATTAAGTAATTTTGAGCCTGAACAAGCAAGACAGATTCTAAGAAAAGACAGATATTTCTTCCTTGGGAACAAAAAAGGATCAATAAATATTGAAAGACTAAGGATCTTCTATTATTTATGAACTGGGATGGATCTGAATTTTTTTCTCCTAAATACATAGTAATTTTTAATGTCTGAGAACAGCATGTAAATGACACCGCATCTGTCTTGTTTAGTTTAGAGTCTTTCTGTATTAGTGTTGAGTAAGTAGGAGAAATAATTCAATTTAGTGAACCGGATTGTTGGGAAACATGATTCATTTAAGTGAACCATATTATTGGGAAGCACGATTCATTTTTGTGAACCAGACTGTCGGGAAGCATGATTCATTTTAGTGATCCAGATTGTTGGGAAGCACGATTCATTTTAGTGAACCAAACTGTTGGGAAGCATGATTCATTTCAGTGTACCAGATTGTTAGGAAGCTGATTAATTTTAGTGAACCAGATTGCTGGGAAACATAATTAATTTTAGTGAACCAGATTGTTGGGAAGGATGATTAATTTATCATTTTAGCGAACCAGATGTTTGAGAAACATGATTCATTTAAGTGAATCATATTGTTGGGAAGCACGATTCATTTTAGTGAACAAGATTGTTGGGAAGCACGATTCATTTTAGTGAGCAAGATTGTTGAGACGCATGATTCATTTTAGTGAATCAGTTTGTTCAGGTGCTTGATTTAAATGAAAAACAAAGAACAATTCACTAGTTCATTTGAATCCTCCTCTTTTTATTGAATGCTGCTTTCTGTGTTTTCAACATATCGAAATTGGAAGTTTTATTAGTTGTATTAAGTTTGAAATTATCTGTTAACTTTAATGCTGTCACCTTAATTAAGATAATCGTTTTTGTGGACTTTGTGCATTCATGTAAATGTGTAACTTGTAGATTAGGAAACTACAGTTTCAATGAAGCTTCCCAAACACCGTTTTTCAACTTTGAATTCTTTTAAGCATTGAAATCTGGGATCTGAGAGAGCTTCAATCTAAAAGTTTATCTCAAAGCAATAAATGACATTCATATAGAGATATGAAGGAAGCTTGATAATATCAGAAATGTAATCTCATTTATCTTCTCCCTGAATTCTAAATCTGTATTTTTGCTCCAGGTATGAGCTGGATGGGTGTGGATTTCTAATACGGAGGTTGGAGATTTATTTGGATTTTAATCGAGACTTGTTTGAACTGTCGTTGTACAGGTAAGTACAAAGGTTTCTTACTTTTTTATTACGGCAAAATGTTGTGTATATTGCCATTGACCATCCAGTTGGAAAATTCAACTTAAGCTTAGCCATCAACAGTAAAATGTTGAAAACAAATCAAGTAAATTTTTATAGTGAACATTCATTTTTCAGTTTATGCTAAACATTTCATTACTCCTTGTGAGTTTGATCTCTACAAAATGTTAAAAAGCAACGAAACTGACTGGAAAAGTAACAGAAAGTCTGGGAACCCAGTTTGCACCAGGTAAGAAACCAGTTAGCATGTTAGCTGTGTTTCAAAACACTCTAACATCTTAAAATGGATTTTCCAGCACTATATAACGTATTTCACAGGTGGATTCTATTGTGTCATTTTGATTCAATAGGACTGCAAATGATCAGATCACCTTCCCAACCCTTAGGTTTCCAGCAGAGTGTGTCTCGCAACCCTATCTGCAATTTTCTTAACAAGACAAATGAGAACGTGTTGGATAACTGTAATTACATCCATCAGCGGCTATTGCAGATAGGCACTACCGTACCTGTGGAGCTAACAGCTGTTTCTAGCACCAAACGGCTTCAGTGGGCCTATCCCGGACGAGCTTTTCATATTAATTAATGACAAAAGTCGTTTCATCTGAGGGATCGTTTTCATATTCTGTTAGGTAATGGAGATTACACAATCTTGGATGGTCTGTGAGTCTCTTTAGAGCTTGATTAAACAACATGATGAACTATTGTCTCAAGATTGCATTCGGTTAAATTTGTTCGCATGGTTTTTCGATGAGTTGGAACCGCTTTACCTTGAGTCTATGTTGACAGGCACTGCTGTGAACAAAGGGTGGTGTTTGGCGATTTGAATATTTTGAATGTTCATGTTTGATTCTAATCTAGAAAACACTGAGGCTGTATTTCAATCTCTCTGTAGAGTCTGTAATAGCTTTTGAGATATTGGGCTTCACAGGTAGTGATTTTGCTAAACTGTTTGATATATTTGCATTGAAATTTCTGGGCAGGACATAATACATTATGCTATTTACATGTAAGAGTGATAAAGAAAATACAGAACAGGATGTGTACCAAATGAGTCAAGACAAGAAAGACTTGTTTATAAAGGGTTTAATGCTTATTTGAGTTTATTTGTTTGCAGTCATTCCATCCTATCCCATCCATCCATCCATCCATCCAGTCATGTTTGCTCCCCCTATTTATGGATTTATATTTTATACTGAAAATTATAGTGTTGTGATGCCCAAATTTACTTGTAGCGTTTAAATTGATTAATAAGCTAGAATTTATGAATGATCTTTTAGTTTGTGTATGTGTTCTTGTTGTTGTTGTTTTTCTGCTATTTTAGTATTTATTCATATTTGTATTTTATTTTTATATTTTCGGTTTTCATTTTAATTATAGTTTAAGTTTTAGTAATTTTGTTATGTGCTTTTGTCAATTAAAAAAAAAAAAATAGACTTTAATTAATTTTTTATTTCAGTTTTAGTAATTTTAGTACTTCAACCTAAACTTATTTTATTTCATTTAGTTGAAAAGACAACACTTCACATTATTTTTTATTAAATGAGCTTTATATTAAATAATGAGAACGATTTGTATTAGTTTTAGTTTTATCGCACATCAGGAGCTTGAGAATTATTTAATTCAGTCTGTGTATTTAGTTCACATCATTCATTCCAAATGTTGTATCCCATGGTTTTCACAATATAAAGTTTTTTCTTCTTCATTTAATGTCCTGCTAAAATAACTATTTTGCATATATACTGTTACTATATAGACCCAATGCGGCAGAGAAACAAGCGCACAGCCATCTTTAGAATTTTGTGTTTGAACTTCCGTTTTTGCGGTAGCTCTGTATATTTCTATGGCATCACCGTCGATGAGTAATTAGTTGGTGAAGTGGATTTACTTAATATTGAGTTAACGAAACTTATCATGAACATTGTAATGTTTGAAGCAGATGTCATAACAAATGTCAGTAGAACGGAAAGATTTTAAAAAGAGCGGTTAATTCATAAATCCGTAAGATCTTACTTTCATGCTGTGGAAACACAAACCGGAAGACCGAACTGAAAATGGGTGGGGCTACATAAGGCCTATAGGCTACTTGACATTAAAGGAACACGCTGACTTTTTGGGACTTTAGCTTATTCACCGTATCCCCCAGAGTTAGATAAGTCCATACATACCCTTTTCATCCCCTGAGAACTATATTCTCAGGAGGTGAAGCACTGCTACTTGGGCGGAGTGATTTGCTCGCAGCACTTGAGAAGCCCCGTGGTGAGGAGCAGAGAGTTCGCTCAGAGTTGGAGTAAATCACTCCGCAGAAGTAGCAGTGCTTCGCCTCCTGAGAATATAGTTCCCAGTATGTATACGGTTAGAAGATGGCTGTGTCTCATGTGACCTTATTATTTGTTCACGCTGTGACTATAGAAATCACAACATGCAAATAGGAAAATGCTGGCGTTATTTTGTCACTTATTGGGAGCAGTATGCTAGCTGGAGCTGTTTACCTCCAGTCTTTGTGCTAAGCTAGGCTAGCGGTGGGTGCGTCAGACAGAGTTACGGCACGCACGGAGATAAAAAGGGTATGTATGGACTTATCTAACTCTGGGGGATATGGTAAATAAGCTAAAGTCCCAAAAAGTCGGCATGGGGCTCAATAACCTCATATAAGCCCCATTCACACAGCGCGATGATCCCGGCAAATTGCCGGGAAATTGCCAGAACGCCTTCTGTGTGAACGCAAACACGACCCGGGATTGATGCCGGCATCGATGCCGGGATGGGGACCTAGTAACATTGCCGTGTTCAGTCCCGGAACGCGCGCTGTGTGAACAAAAGCCTTAAGAATGCCGTGTCGTAGTGATGACACTGAAGCCATCGTTCGCCAGCTGTGAAACGGTACGCAATGCGCAAGTTTATGATCGAATCAGAGAAAAAAATGCACAAGCGTGGTTTCTCAAGAGAGAAATCGCAGCTCATAAGCAAACTTAAGACGCTGCTGAGACATTACAAGTCACATCAATGTCACATGTCTTTACGGGATTTTTACGGGTTGTGTGTGAACGCACTCTCTGATTCCGGAAAATCACTGGCAGTGTGAATGAACCAAAATCAAATGAACCCGGGTCAAATCCCGGGTCACTTTATCCGTGTATTTTCCCGAATCTCTGTGTGAAAGGGGCTATAGAGTATTCAGCAAGTCCCCCTTAAACATTATGTCCCAGCAGGCCCTGAAAGCATACGTTGGAGTTTAGAAGTACTTTGGCGGCCAAACTTTAGCTCTTCCTCAGCTAAGACTCTTTTGAAGTATACAAGTGTTTGTGGGACAAGGCTGTCTGTTCTCGTGATGGTTCTATTTTCCCGGTCCCCACATCGCTGCTGGATCACTCAGCGACTGTATGTGAGGAACCGCTCCAACGAGCCCCTTCAGCATTAATTAACATGGTCATTAATCAAGTCCAGTACAGATAGCGGCTTAATCCTGCTGTAATGCACTTTTCTGGAGGGGAGGCTCCAAGAAGTTAATTGGATTTGATTGGATATTGCTATGATAGTCCCACACAGAACATCTTTAGCTATTAAGTGAAGTTGTTGCCTTTGATTACACTGTTTTGTAGTGGCATGTGTTCAAGCCTGACGTGAGTCTGATAGAAGTGCCCTTCAAAAGGTTATTTGACAGCTGAATTCTTTTTGCGTTCGTCTCTTTCAGCTATGTTTGTTTAACCGTTCATAAGCGTCTCTGAATAAGCAGCTTTAGTATGTCAGCCAAGCTCAAAAGAGCACATATATTGTTTGATCTGCTATTTGAATGAATAAACAACTATTTAAAAGGGAAAGCGCACTGAAAAATAACAATTTGGCATTCACCCTCATGTCATTTTCTTTTTTTTTTTTCAGTGAAACGCGTGTATCCACACCCTAAAATAACCATTAAACTTAATCTATAATCATTTTGTGTTATATTCCATTTCTTCTAAAGTCATGCAGTAGCATTGATTCGGTCCTATGAGTTTGTGAATCTTTTCGAATAATTCATAAAAAATAAAAAATAAAACTCATTAGTGTAATTGTTTCTGAACTGCACTACACCCTTTGCATCATATGCTTTTGATTAATTAAACTTTATGATTCATTCATTAAAAATACAGTCATTTGTTTATTTTCTCTGTGTTGTTACTGTGTTGTAGTTTTTTAGTTTATCATTATAGTTATTCTTAATGTGAACAGGCCTTCTGTTTGTGAATCAGTCTGCACTGGGTGCATTGTTTTTTTGTTTTTTGTTTTTTTTTGTTTTTATTCTCTAAAAAGAACTGAATGTTTGTGAGTAACTAAAAAGAATAGAAAAGAATCTGCTCAAAAGAGTCATTTGTTTGAGAATTCAACTACATTGGCTGCACTGTATGTTTTTGATTAATTTAAAAGAATCCGTTCATGAATCAGACTACAATGGATGTGTAGAATTGGCTAATAACAATAATATTTTTGTGAATCATTCTACATTGGTTATACTGTACGCTTTTGATTTGCTTAAAATAACTGGCTCAATATTTGTTTGTTTGTGTGCTGAATTTTTCTGAGTCACTAAAAATAAAATAATTGGCTCAAAATGGTCATTTGTTTGAGAATTGGACTACATTTGTTGCACTGTATGTTTTTGAGTCACTAAAAAGAACATGCTTATAAGAGTAATTTGTTTTACAGTATGAATCAAAAGATTCCATTTTTCCACAGTATAATGTTAAAAGTGCAGTACATTGCATCAAATAAATCAGCACTGCACAAACTCAGTAGTGTTTTTAGTATGATAAACCTGTGAAAGTCATTGCTTTGCACCTAGCAAATGTCTGTTAAAACACTCTTGACTCTCAGTACCACCCAGTTGGCTATGGTTGTATTTATTTGACAGTGCACGGCGGTACGATTTAACTGGCATTGATGGCTCAAATCTCAAGGAGGGTGTTTGATGCGGTCTGCCCCACAATTCTCCTCCTCATACCCAACTGAAATTAGGGCAGTACGTGAGAGGCATGCCGGGTTGCAAACCCCCCCCCCCCCCCCCTCCCTCTCTCCCTCTCTCCCTCTCCCCCCCCCCCCCCCCCCTCTCTCTCTCTCTCTCTCTCTCTCTCTCTCTCCAAGGCCCCTTTCCTGCCTTTTTGATGGCTCCCATTGAGCGCTGTAGACGTGATAGGCCTTTATTCTCAGCTTGGGGTTTTACACATACACATATATTTTTAAACGGGGGTTGGGCATTTAATATTCATTAAAGGGGGAAATGAGAAAGTGAGGGGACAACCTTATTAAAATTGTACAATGTCTTGCACTTTTTCTCTCCAAACTTCTTTCTTTCTTCCCACATTAAGACTTATGGCGCCTTTTAAGCTTTAAACTTTCACCTCTCTTTTCTTTAAACGGGATGTAAGAGACAAAGCGGAGGACTGCCAGATTGCTTCATCTTGGCAAAACGCTGTTTTTTTCTTAGGTCATATGCCCATTAAAGTGCCCCTATTATGCTTTTACGGATATCGCCTTTCATGTAGTGTGTAATACAGTTGTTTGTGAATGTAAAAGGTCTGCAAAGTTTCAAAGATCAAAGTGCAAGATAAATGTTAATGTTTCCCAAAAGAAAGAACAGATTCTGCTTGAAAAAAAGTCAGCAATTCCAGCGTTACCTCCTGCACAGACGGATTTGCATAATGCCCGCCTATGATCGGCTGCTCGCGAACAACGCCTACTTTGATCAGCCCTCAAACACTGCAATTGTAGGTGAGGCCTGAAGAGTTTGGTTCATATTGTTAACATTTCAAGAAGACGCTGTTTTCTGCACTGCGAAAGCAAATCCACATTGCATGCACTTCTAAAGAATGAGGACTCGAATTGATATGGTAAAACGAAAAAAACTGCCATTATTACTGTTCATATCGCCGTGTATACAAGTGCTAAGAAAGCCTCCTGAGCTGAAATTCAAATATGGTGATAGTCGTTTTATTTCCAACAAGTGCTGTAAGAGGTCGACCAATCACAACATACTGGGCCTTCTGACCAATCAGAGCAAAGGAGGGATTTAGAGAGAACGAATACTCAATCGAACCATTTCAGGCACTGTGAGAAAAGAGGTGATTCTGCAATGTAAAGTATATTTTGAGAAACATTGGATGCATGTAAACTGATTGTAGGAGACCTCCAAAAATAAAAATAGGAGCGTTTAAAATGGTATAACGTGCACTTTAAAACACTTTATTTTATGCTCACATTTCATTATGATCAAGGAAAGTTGTGTAGATATGAAACATATATGCTTTTCTTATTTTTTTTATTTATTTGCTGGTGACATTTAGCATGCTCACCATAGAGTATGGAGGTGTTTGGTTGAATGAACTCCCTGAAGTGAAAAGACCTTTTCAGTTGATGTTCACTGGGTTCGGGAAGACACTTGCCCTGTTTTCCTGTGGGATTTGGGGCTCTGTTGTTTTGGCTTTTGGAGACAAGAGCTTTTTCATAACTGTGAGACCCTACTGATGGCGGTTGAGGGTGGGAGGGATGTTCTTGGGTCAAACAAGGTGTGTTAATTTGTTTTATCACACGGCTCTGTGGAATACTTGATTCTGATGGGTCAATCGTGCCATCCAGCGGTTCTTCCCAGATAACAACTGCTGAAAACAGATAACACAGGCTCATCCAGGCTACTGAAGTCAGCAGCGCTATACACTTGCTAGGAACGTTTTTTCTTTGTGAAAGTTTTGCATTTGGTGAGCTAATGAAATATTAAAACTCAGGCAAATCAATATTTTGTGTACAGTTATTTAATTATGCCATCCGGTATCGTGGACTTGCATGCAAACGCAGCTGCTGCCATTTTGTGACTATTGTTTAGTACACTGTTGGATTATAAGATACAAACAGGTATGATTTTAAAACGGTTTAATCTGCAATCAATATATCTTATCTCCATAATTATTTATGTTGCGAAATGCTGTGTAATAAGTGGTATGACTGTATACCATATCTCTTAAATGTCCGTGTAGTATGAACTTGCCGCGCTAGCAACTGCTCTCTCTTTAAAGACCTAATAAAATATTTCAACTCAGATCAATAATTCGTGTCTAATTATTTACTTATGTGGCAAGTAGCCGTGTAATAAGCAGGATAATGTACATCCGGCCGGTTGTTATCTCAGAATAAACCCCGACAGGGTGATGAGGACCCCGACGTGAAGCGAATGTACATTATGTACAATGTACAAGGCTGGATGTACATTATCCCTTACTTATGCAGGGTTGTGCAGCATTCAGAATTTAATTGAGGATGCCATTGAGGTCACAATGAGTTCACATTGCAGTAACATCGGTTCGATGCAGTGAATGCAAGAACTGATAAAATTCATACTTTAGTGCGATATAAGTCACTTCGGATAGGTGTTTGGCAAATAGTTGTACATTCCTGAATTTATTTATTGACATTTATTTATATGAAACTAACTATGTTTTAATTAAAAATTTCTTTAGCATGCATACCTGCCTCATGGCTCTATCTATCTATCTATCTATCTATCTATCTATCTATCTATCTATCTATCTATCTATCTATCTATCTATCTATCTATCTATCTATCTATCTATCTATCTATCTATCTATCTATCTATCTATCTATCTATCTGTCTATCTGTCTAGCTAGAGCTGATATTCAGTCATGTTTTCTCCACCTATTTATGCATTTATATTCATAATCATAACGGATTACACTGTGCAGAACTAACTTTTCTGTACTATTTCCTCAGTTACTTTTTTACCAGCTGGCATCATGGTGATTTTCAGTGGATGTATGAAGTCAGTTCCTCTCAGGGCCACAAACACACTGCATGCCTGCTGTGCAGCAATGCATGTTGTAGATGGCGGCAGCAAGCACAAAACCACTGATGCTAGCAAAGGTGTCATGCTTCACTTAGTGCCCTGCATGACCTGGATGTGTGATGTCTCATTCTCTCTCTATCTTATACGTTTAAGTGGCTTTTCTTTGAAACTCACCTCACATACTATAATCCCTGCGGTATCCTTGTCTAAGATCTTATACGGCTTTCCTACAGGACATAGATGTAAGAAGCCTTTTAGCAGATAATTTTATCCAAAGCGACTTAATACAGTTATTACATTGACAATCCCCTGAAGCAACCTGGGATTAAGTGCTTTGCTAAAAGAAATTGGTCTACTGTGATTATGTTATTGGCCAACAGTATATAGTAGAAACTAAAAGCAGTGACTTTACTGACTACATTTTTCAGTAGCGTAACAGTAATGCAATAAGATGTTACATTTTAATGTCTTGTGACATTTTTGTGCTGGAAATTCTGATTAATTCTTGTAAATTGGTTTGTTTACTGATTTGTGTTCTTGCATATGATTGTTTTTAAGAAATATAAATTAAATGTTGCTATTCATAAAAATAAGGGTGCAAAATTGTAGTTCATATGTAGAATTTTTTTTCATATCTGCAAATAAAATGGAATGAAATTCCAGTTTTAATAATACATTTTATATATTATGTATATTTATATTATTTTTTATCATATTTCATACATAAACTTGTCAATCACAAGATATTTATTCATTTTCACTTATTCAAGTTCTTGTTACATAATTAATATTAATAATTCATGTTTAAAATGCCACCTACATTTATATTTAAATATATATATATATATTAAAGGAGCTGTATGTAAGAAATGTATTTCAATTAATCATAAAATGGCCCTGATATGTCACTAGACGTTAAGAAATCATGTTCATTTCAAATACTTATATCACTGACAACAGTAGTACGGCCAGGATATTGTCATTTAAAAGTGAAGTTGCAGCCCTCAACTGATGTTGATGTTGTCATGTTGTGTTTTGGCCTGATGCCCCACCCTCCACCTATCTACCAATCACGAAGTCAGTTGTGTTTCGGCATCCGGGTTGCCAGCTCAGCTCTAGTTACCAAGCTATAAACGTTTGTGCTGGATCCTGCAGCCTATCTGGCAACCTCGAGTCAGGGGGGAAGGGGAGGGGATACACCGCTCTAAAGTAATTTGAAAGTGATTGCAGTACCAGTTTTGGCCACAATCTTACATACAGCTCCTTTAAATATATATTATATTATTAAATTTTAATAAAGCTTTTTTTAAAAAGTGAAGTTAAATAGATGAATAACTGAAAGCCAAATAGATGTAAAAATCTATATCTATCTATCTATCTATCTATCTATCTATCTATCTATCTATCTATCTATCTATCTATCTATCTATCTATCTATCTATCTATCTATCTATCTATCTATCTATCTATCTATCTATCTATCCATCTATCTATCATCTATCTATCTATCTATCGATCTATCTATCTATATATACATATACACAGTAGCGCAAGTTAACTCGTAAGTTAAAGCATAACTGGTTACTTTTCACACAAAAAACAAAGTAACGCAATTATTTACTTTTTTTTAAGGAGTAATGCAAACACATTACTTTTAAAAGTAACTTTCCTTAACACTGATATATAGACACACTGCGCATGTGGCCAACTTGATTCAAATTACAACTCATTAATTGCAAGGCAGGCAGTTATCTTTATTTTTTGTTTATTAGATTGTAGTGAGGCTTGTGTTTTCAAAAGAGCCACTTGTACAGTAGCTTTGAAACTGTAGCTTTTCAAGTTACAAAGCTGGATCCCCAACACAGCCCATCAGTATCCTTAAAAGCTCAGGCAGGAATGTCTTTCTACAGGCGGACAGACTCACTCCCAGAGAATCCACAGGAGTCCACCCGGAGTTCTGCTGGAGAACAGAAGGAAAAGGAGTTCAAGCCCTTGAAGTTGTAATGCAGGCCAGAGTGACAGTCCTTCAACTTCCATTAGTGGAGAGCAGAGAGAGAGAGAGAGAGAGGGAGAGAGAGAGAGAGAGAGAGAGGGGTGAGTAGATTGAAGGATTGCTAGTGAGGGGGAGGTCTGGATGACCTGGGGGAGTTTCAACCATCCACACATTGACAAGAGAGAAGAGGACCACTTGTCCCTGGAGTCATATGAGGTGAAAAAAGCCTGGACTGGATCTCAGGCACACATTCCCTTCAGATTCACACATTAGCATGAAAACAAACATGCACTCAGTTCATTCTGTGCTCGTCCTATTCGGTTTCAGTGAGAAAGAACTTCTGGACTGAGCACATGTCCTATTTGTTATGTATAAAAATAGTTGCAATGCAATTTTATTTACATTTTATAAATTTGAAATTTGATAAATAAAATGTATTGTTAAAAACTGGAATTTAATTCAATTTTACATATGATATATGATCCCATCACATACATACATATATACATATATACATGGGATCACATGTAATCATATGTAAAATTGAATTAAATTCCAGTTTTTAATAATACATTTTATTTATCAAATTTCATACAACATCTCAAACCCCAATCATATTTTGTCTTATAGAATTGTAGTTCATATATGTAGTTAAAATGGAATGAAATTCCAGTTTTAATAATACATTTATAATATATTTTTTATTATCATATTTCATACAGAAACCCCGCAACCCCATCATTTTCAATAATTCATATTCAATAATTAATTTTACATCCTTAATATGACAAAAATGGTGTAAGATTTACTCTCAAGCAATTTTCACAAAATCTGCTTGCAAATTTCACAAATAACAAAGTAACACATTGAATTAAACACAAAACTTTAAATCAGAAAGACTGAAATTGCATTTCCTTGTAAAACGTACTCAAATAATCTTTGTTTTATTTACAACCTCGGAACAAAAAAAATAATTTGTATATTGTATCAAATTTTTTATGTATTTTAACTTGTTTAAATAAAAATGTTAAACCAAAAATGGTTGAATTTCCTTTAATTGATCTGTAAATCAATAAATTGCTCGTCCAGTTTTTCAAATTCAATCATTGTTATTAACTAAGTTAAACTTAAATGTTTAAACATCATCAATTGAAATGATGATAATGATGATTAGCAGTGTCCGATCCTACGAGTCGTCTCTCACCATGCTTTCCGGTCTTCTGGTTTCTTTTTCAGCTTTCACCTGTGTCATTGATGGTGTCGAGTCACCGCGTTTTTGGGCGGCCACTTTTCCTTCCTCTGCTAACTTGGCCAAGCATCATTGGATTTTCCAATGAAGCTGTTTGCATCACATGACCGAAGTAGATGAGGCACCATTTGGTCAATTCTCATTTCTCCCAAGACCTCTCTGTTGGTAACCGTCGCTGTCCATGGTATCCTTAAGAGCCTTCTCCAACACCACAACTCAAAGGCATCAATCCTTCCATCGTTTTTTTCATAGTCCAGCTTTTACATCCGTATGTTGAAACACAGTTGCCTGGACTAGCCTGAATTTGGTTGAGAGGTTGATGTCTTTGCTCCTCCAGATTTGGTGCATGCTCATTGCATCACGTCCTAATGAAATGTTGAGCTTTATTTCAGGTGTGCAGTCGCCGGTTTGGTCAATCACAGATCCCAAGAAGCAGAAGTCCTTAACACATTCATTTTCCTAATTGAAATACAGATTTAACAGCAAAGACACATTTAGCTCTGTTTCTGTTTGTTTGGATCATAAAGTGAAGCAGCAGTTGAAAACGCTCAAGGAATTGTTTCTGGGTAACATTTGCCCATTAAGATTGTGATTACTTAGCACCATGCTAAGTGACACTGAGATTCTCAGGCTCTCACGTTTCTCACATCATCACCCTGCACTTTTGTCCTTTTTTCTTCTTCTCCGCTTCATTTCTACTGCCAGTCACAATGTATTCCTCATTTGATTTATAGTTGCTCTTCATGTTTGTGCTGAGGCATAATTCAGGGGTGGGAAACGGGATCTCTTGGGCCTGGATCAAAGCCGGCAGGGTTCTCACATGGGTCCAGGTGTTTGAGAGTCACGGCAGGAAAGCAATAGAGCCGAGAAACCCAACAATCGCAGAATACAATGAATGAATGAAAGAAAGCTATGATCGGAATACAATACAAGCTTGTTACTAAAATGCATCTTGCTCAAAAAGTATTGCATTATTATATTCAAATAATCATGCAGTTACAAAATAGCAGGGGCTAATTGTATTATGCTAACCAATATGCCTACTATAAACAGCACTGCAGAATTAGTACAAGTATGCTGTATGCTATTTCGCATGGCAAAAGAGAATGAATAAGTCACGCAAATTTCCAGGCAAACCAAAATCCTGAGTGTTTGTTGCATCTGGTCATTAAGTCTTTAAAGTGAAGTAGTAAATACATTACACACTTGGAAAGGAGTGCATACTAGAATATGCATCTGCAATTACCTCATTTGCCGTTGTGACAGTTTAGGCTAAAACCGGAATATTTAAGAAACTGCTCTGCTAATAATTGAATGATTATCAAAGATTTTCAGTCTTAGTATTAACAAAAGGCTTATTCACATTCCGTACAATTTAGCAGGCCACCGCTGGTTGTTTCTTCAAAGAAGGAGAGGGGTTGTTTTTGTGGAGATATGGACTCATTAAAGGGAGCAGCCGCTGCCCCTGCTGTACTGCATTCTTCAAAGAAAATCTATTACCACTTCTTCTGCTTCTCCTCTGCTGGAACTCTCAGTCTGGGATTCAATTTACTCTGCAGACGAGGATTAAAAAAATCATACATTTATTACCCAGCTTAATTTTTCTCAGTATTGCCCAATGGTTGAAAAATTGTTTTAAATCCGCTCATATCTCAACCTTATAGTACAAGCTTTTCAGGTTTGCAAATGAAATACAGTACGGCAGGCGGAGCGTTTCAATACAGAAGTTTTATGTCAGGTGTCTCACAATTGATGGGCTTTGTGGTGGAAGTTTTTGTGAAACACTTGCAGCATACACAATGCACTAATATACCAATTTATTAACAAATTTTCATACTGGACATTTTCCATGCTGTGATGCCTAAATTCACTTGTAGCATTTAAAACTATTATTGTATTGTTTTATTTTTAATTTGTTTTCATATTAAATCGCCACCTCGTAAAAAAGTTATGTTTTTCCATGAAATTGGGTTGGATTTGCACAAATCATTGCACTGAATAAGATATAAAAACAAATTTGTGCTTGCTTTTTTCTAAAAATTGTAACATTTTCGTTCAATTCACACCATACGAATTCATACAATATCACCACTTCGTAAAATAGTTACGTTTTCCTGTGAGATTGGGTTAGATTTGCATAAATCCTTGAAGTGAATAAGATGCCAAAACAATGCGTAAAAATTAGTGCTTGCTTTTTTTCTAAAAATCGTAACATTTTTCGTACAATTCACACCATACGAATTCATACAATATCGCCACTTCATAAAATAGTTACGTTTTCTTGTGAGATTGGGTTGGATTTGCATAAATCCTTGAAGTGAATAAGATACAAAAACAATGCATAAATGTTTTAGCTTTTTTTCCCCTAAAAATCTTAATTTTTTAAACAATTCACACCATACTAATTCATACAATATCACCACTTCGTAAAATAGTTACGTTTTCCTGTGAGATTTGGTTAGATTTGCATAAATCCTTGAAGTGAATAAGATGTCAAAACAATGCGTAAAAATTAGTGCTTGCTTTTTTTCTAAAAATCGTAACATTTTTCGTACAATTCACACCATACGAATTCATACAATATCGCCACTTCATAAAATAGTTAAGTTTTCCTGTGAGATTGGGTTGGATTTGCATAAATCCTTGAAGTGAATAAGATACAAAAACAATGCGTAAATGTTTTAGCTTTTTTTCCCCTAAAAATCTTAATTTTTTAAACAATTCACACCATACGAATTCATACAATATCACCACTTCGTAAAATAGTTACGTTTTCCTGTGAGATTTGGTTAGATTTGCATAAATCCTTGAAGTGAATAAGATGCCAAAACAATCCGTAAAAATTAGTGTTTGCTTTTTTTCTAAAAATCGTAACATTTTTCGTACAATTCACACCATACGAATTCATACAATATCACCACTTCGTAAAATAGTTACGTTTTCCTGTGAGATTGGGTTAGATTTGCATAAATCCTTGAAGTGAATAAGATGCCAAAACAATGCGTAAAAATTTGTGCTTACTTTTTTCAAAAAAATTTACATTTTCGAACAATTCACACCATACGAATTCATACGAAATCGACACTTTGTAAAATAGTTACGTTTTCCCGTGAGATTGGGTTGGATTTGCATAAACCTTTGCAGTGAATAAGAAACAAAAACAATGCCGTGCATGGAAATAAACAATCCTATCACATCTAGCGCAATTCATTCAGTGAATTCCCCCACAATGTAATTTGCAGGGGCCATAAGAACATCATTCTTGGACATAAAAGAGACTCCTAAAGAGCCTAGATCTCACACAGGCATCGGGATTGACATCAGACGATTCCCTTATCAAAGAAACAAGAAATTTTTACTGAAGAGAACGAGTATCAAAGCGCTGGTCAATTATTTAAGAGTATGCATGGTGGAAAATGTTCCAGCAAGTTGCTTTTACAGAAATAGACAAGGATACACACTTGGCACAGTTGGACGGCTGGCCAAAAGCGGACTTCTGGTTTGGGTGTGTGCTCAAATCAGCAGGCCGTGGCCTTTCTTCCTTATTTCCTCGCCATACGGAGACCAGCGGGAGTTGAGGAATCTAAGCGAGCGTCATGATCAGAGGACTTTCTTCCTCTTATAAACAGGCAAGGTAAAGTGTCGCTTGGTAACAAGATAGGACTTTCATTCCCCTCATCTCTAAAAGTCAGGTTTGCCAGTGCTCTGGCACGCATCGAGAGCTAAAATCGAGTTAACGTGTTTTCACAGTCCTCCGCCGTTATCGAGGGATAATTAGAGCCTATAAACTTGGTTCGCCTGAGTGTCTCTTCAGAGATGAATGTGGACTCACACTGTTAAGTTGCTGTTGCGGGTGCTCAAATTGCCTGTTTGCTGGAATTACCTCAGTGAAGTGTCGCTCATGGTGGCATTCATCTGTATGGAGAACACCACATCTGTGTTTGATTACAGGTTTCAATCCCCGTTTTGCGGTTTCATCTCGAGTATAAAAAACGCAAGAGAACGGAGCACCCTGGGAAGGTGGAAGCAATGGATAAAGCGAGGAAAAAAGTAAGGGAAAAGAGCCTAGTTTTGATGTTGTCACCCTGTCACATTTCATTCTGGTGTTGACTCTTGTCTCCGGTTGAGTTCGGGGTAATTGGAAGAGACTGACGCTAAAAATGTCAACGGAAAAGTGAGGCCTGTCAAGTCGCGAGAGGAAAAAAATCACAGGATGTGTCTCATTAAATGTTTCTGGAGGTCTTGAATGGGCAAATCCTGCAGGGTTGAGACAATAAACTGCTTTGTGATCCCTGCCCATCACACCACTTTTGGAGTGTGTGATGCGTTTACTACCTTCGCCCGCAGACACCTGAAACTCTCGAAATGCGAAGTCAAGAGTCTTTGACTGAAAAAGAAAGAGACAGTGACTTCGAGGCAGATTTGTACACGCTTTAAAGTCAGTTCTGATTGGTCAACAGTGACGGTAACTTTGAAAAGAGGGTTGATTTGATAAGTAAACCATACATGCGTTCAGTACTTGTTTGATATGACGTGTAGATGTGATGAAAAGCTTTGCAGTCATCCTGATACCAGTTTTCTCTATTTGGTTTAGATTGAATTGAATTTCCGACCTTAGCAGAAATTTCCTGATCCGCTGATGTCACATAAGCCGCATGGATTACTGAAAAATGCTAACTTAAGGGATGCAAAATACGTTGATATGTCGTTTTATTTGTGTTTCACTATAGTAATTAGGTCACACTATGGAAGTAAAATTAGTTAATTGTATGCATTTTTATACTCAACTCAATATTTTATATATCAACTCAACTGTAATTATAGGAAAGGGAAATAAAACAATACATTAAATAAAGCTATTAAATTAAAAAAAGTAGTCCCTGGTGGGCGTAAATAAAGTAGTCCCTAGTGGGCGTAAATAAAGTAGTCCCTGGTGGGCCGTTTGCATCTGAAGCTCTTCCTCTCTCTCCATCTCTGTTCCTGGTTCCTATTGTATTCCATGACAGGGCTTGATGGTGTAATGAATATGTATACACTGATGTGCTTAAACTCCATGGCGGATGATTGCCTCTCAGCTCTGTCAGGCTGCACTGTGAGAGGCTCTTTTCCCGAACAGAAGCACCGCTTGCAGTAACGTTTGGTCATGCGTGTCACTGACAGCGCAACCATGAATGTTTGTCAGCTGCATTGTACGTTATTGAACGCGAGCCCAAAACCGGTCTCGCGCCGCGGCCTGGCAGATTGGCTCGCGGCTCCGTTTAATCACGGAGACAGGCCCCCCACTTCAGACCTGAATTCCTATGAGGCTTGTAAAAACAGCAGGAAACATTTGTGTGAACACTGTTTCTCTCGCAAACGACAAAAATTTTGTATATTTACCAGTTACTTTACACACATGTTGTGTTTTCATGTTTTATGGGGACTTTTCCATAGACATAATGATTTTTATACCGTACAAACTGTATATTCTATCCCTTTACACTAACCCTACTCCTAAACCAACCTATCACAGAAAACTTCCTGCATTTTTATATTTTTATCTTAGAATGATTTATAAGTTGTTTTCCTCATGGGGACCAAAAAAATGTCATTTTGTCCTCAGAGTAGGGCGTGCACACACACACACTCACACACACAGTGGCAAGTTTACATTAGTGAACCCTTTGAAAATATCTGGATTTCTGCACTGAAAATGTAAAAAACACCCTTCTCTTTACAATCTGACTAAACTAATTACACACAAATAATTGTTTTTTTAACAATAAACTTAAACTTTCCACATTTTATTAAATACATTGAGTAATGATTCACATTGCAGAGTGGGGAAAGTAAGTGAAACATTGAATTTAGTAATTTAAAGATCCTCCTTCAGCAGAAAAACCTCCACCAAACATTTTCTGTAGCTGCTTATGAGACTTTTGACCAATTTTAGTCCATCCCTATATCTTTTTTTCAGAAAAGCTGTTTGTGTTTTAGTTATTTATTGTGTGTGTGTGTGTGCGTGCGTGTGTATATATAAATATTTAAAAATATAAATATTTTTACACCTTTTTTGATGTGAATCCATTAGTATGCATCACCTCAATGCACTGTTATATCGTAGTGCACTTGTTTGTACACTTGACTAGTCAGTCCTCAATCTACAAATAGCCATCAAGTTCCCTGGCAGACACTCAAAATCAGTCCAGTTGCTTGTTCACATGAGCTGTTTGGTTAGTTTTTGAATAATTCAAAAACAATTTCATTACAATTCGCTTAAAAAAATTGAGTTCAGTGTGTTTTGTTTGTGAAAAGCAGTTTTTTTATCTTATATTATATTATATTTATTATATTATTTCATATTACATTATAATAAAAAAAGTCATTATTTACAGTTAATCTTGTGAACTGTGAGTTGAATTTGAGAGTCAGATCAGTCAGATTTTTTATTGAATAATTTGTGAACTGGATGAACCAATTCATTTAAAAGATCTGAATCAAAAGAATGATTAATTCATGCATGAATTTACATTTACATTTACATTTATTCATTTAGCTGACGCTTTTATCCAAAGCGACTTACAATTGCTATACATGTCAGAGGTCGCACGCCTCTGGAGCAACTAGGGGTTAAGTGTCTTGCTCAGGGACACATTGGTGTCTCACAGTGGATTCGAACCCGGGTCTCTCACACCAAAGGCTTGTGTCTTATCCACTGCGCCATCACCACCCCACAGTGTCGATAGCAGTGTATATCTGCTATCTGCACAGTGTCGATAGCATGAATATCATTACTTATCATCTTTATATGGCAAAAATAGTAAGAGTATTATGTTAGCATGCTATTCTGAATTCAGATTTACTCTTTCTCCCCATCCAATCCCATGCAAAGCATGCTGGGAACTGCAAGTACCCTGTCCAGATGGAGATGTCGTCCAAGCAGAAATGGATTAGCCTAAGTAAACTTCAGTTTTACAAATTTAAATTGATTGCAAGCAATGAAAAAAAACAAAAAAATAAATAAAAGTGTTGCATTAGCTAATTTGAATTAAGTAAATTGTGTAAACTGCAAAAATACAATTGATTTTGAGTGATTATGTGTTTGTATTGATTTCTAAAACTGATAAGCATTCAATTCTGGGTTTGCATCTTTGATGTACAGTATGCTATCGACACAGCGCTTGCTATTTGTGAAATTCACTCGCTATTTGTCAACTGCAGTTTGCTGAGAGCAACATCACATCTGATTATATAAACCGTAAATTCTCTTTACTGAGCACTTGCTGCTCTCACATAGGGAGCAATTATGCAGGAATCATTGCTGGATGCTGCTTGTCCTGGATTTGTTTCAAAAATAAATTATTCCCCTGATGTGCATTACATGATTAATGCCGGGTAGCTGTGCAACCCTATGCAGAGATCTTATTTGAAAGAAGTTTAGTGGTCAGAGTCGTCTTTTTTGTCGTTTAAGGGCAATACAGCAGTTTCTAGTTTTGCCATGATATTTGAAATATAAAGTAAAAAGCTATCTAATTCAAATAGCAGTGTTCCAAGGCAATCCGAATGTGCTTTGACTTTTCATCTTTTGTATCATTCCACTTTTCTGTATTGCACAAAATGTGCATACTGGTGAGGATTTTCAGTGAACTGCTACATTCAGCATGATAAGTGACTTTCTAGATTACAATGAGGAGAAATAATATATATATATTTTTAAATGATTATAATTATTTCACTCTAATGCTAAAAATCTGTAAGACAGTTACTTTATAAATTAATAAAATGTAAAATATCATCATTGCCAAGCAGAAACCTTGTATCGCCCTCATTTTATTTTTTTCATAAATGATTACTATTGGCCACCCTTTATGTTTGTCTGTGGATTTAGAAAATATTTACCCAATGAAAAGTATTAATAATAGCTTGTGACTAAACCTAGGAACTCCTAGTAAATCTTCAAGCTGTCGGTCAAACCTCATAAAAAAGAAAAGAAAAATGAATTCAGGAACTAAATGAGTGACTACTGCATCCAAAATCTCCTATTTTATGATTGGGCACTTGTTTTGAATAAGTATTTACTATGCAACCATTAAAAGGTATATTCTATATAGTATGAATGGGTGTAGTATGAGTGTAATTTGGACGTACAGTACATATGTCATGTGAGATGTGCAAATTCACTCTTTATAAGCAAGTCATTGAATCATTTATTTAACCGATTCATTTGTTGCCCAATGACTCGCTGCTGTGAGCATGCAAGATAAACTGATGCTGTATAAATAGACATGCATAAATCAAGTAGCAGATCTAGACATGTGGAGCTGGGGGAGGTGGAGGGGTTCAGAGTAAATCTGATGGCATGCTCCAGGACCAGCTTACAGCAAACAATGAACCAGACTATTTAATCGTTGAGCAAGCATTCTCATTGGCTGCAGGATCAGCAGAGGCCAATCAGATTGAGCCATTTGCACTTGTTTGCTAGTACTCTTGACTTGTCAATCCTCAGTCAACATATAGCCGTGATGAAGTTCCCTGGCAGACACTCAAAAATCAGTCCAGTTGCTTAGTTCTGCTCATCATTACGCTTTAGCATAGTACACTGATGTGGAATGCTATACTGAAAAAGCATGCACCACTTTATATAGCAAGCCTGAGGTTATAGTTTAACAAAGTGCACATCCAGTCAGGCCACGGTACTTAAGAATTGCCATTCATGGCTCAAAGCTGCAGGGAATTTAGCGTTTTTTAGCATTTTCCATAAAGTATACTGGTTTATAATGGACATTGTCCATTAGAGTTGATCTAATCCTAGGCCATACCATGTTTTAAATTAGTTTATAAAAGCTATTTTTTCTATAGGTCGGGTTGTCAAACCGCACTCAGCAGTAATCCTTTGGGAATGCTGTTTTATTTTCAATACTAAACCTATACTTCAGGCAAGCAGGCTCAGACAAACCAAACATAAACGAGTCCCATGTGGCCAAATGTTCTCCATAATCGCAAAATGGCCCCGCTGTCTCATTTGAAAACGCTGAGTGACAAGTGTGCTAGGGCCTGAATGCACACACACACTTTATCATATCTAAAAAAAAAAAAAAAAAATGCCACTGTAACACATTTGTTTATGCAGCTGACACCATTCGATTACATCTGTGCAGACATGGAAATTGCCCTGCTTTTTACGTCCCTCCCCGCATCTATTTAAATTTGACTTGTCACGCTCCAAATGCTGCCGCTGTCAAGCTGTAACGACAGGCTGGCAATGGCTTGACATGCAACTAAATATATAATAAAAGAAGTTGAATGCGGTCAGCAAAAGCGCTCTCCATCCTGCCCCCGGAAAGTTATTACCACGCACAACCGGGTTTTAGGTCTTGGATTAGACTCTAAGTGCGCATATTTTTACCTGTTTTTACCCTCCGGAAGCGTGGGCTCAGATCTAATGGGGTGTTTTGTGACAGAGGAAGAACACAACAGATGTTTATGGGTATGTTGTCCGTATGTCGGCACTGCTATTATTGGAAATGCACTTCTCTGACAGACAGACAGACAGACAGACGTTGATGCTCAGCGTACAGAGAGAGAGAGAGAGAGAGAGAGAGAGAGAGAGAGAGCTGAAGCTGGACAGCTGTTCATTTTCCTTTTCCTCTCTCACTTTCTCCTCCTCTGAGTGACCCACAACTTAATTCTAATTGCCATGCAGGCCTTTTAAGTTCCCAAGCTGCAATTATGCTCACAACTGCAGTATTGACAGCCTTTATATAAAACTAAATGGTTCTCATTAAAGGAATATAAAATTAAAGGGATATTGGCTATTTTTTCATCATTTAATCCTCTGTATTATATCTCTTTTTTTTTTTGTTCTGTGTAATCATCAAATTAGTTTTTGTGTGTGTGTGTGTGTGTGTGTGTGTGTGTGTGTGTGTGTGTGTGTGTGTGTGTGTGTGTGTGTGTGTGTGTGTGTGTGTGTGTGTGTGTTTGAAAGAAGTTATGCATGTTCTCCAAGCCTGCATTTATTTGATCAAAATACAGTAAAAATGGTAATATTGTGAAATAATATTACAATTTAAAATAAATGTATTATATTTTAATATTTTGAAGGGGAAAAAAAAGTAATGCTGTAATGGCAAAAGTGTCACATGACACATGAAGTGTTCGTTCTGAAGTTTCTATCTGAAATTTTCTTCTAGAATGATCATTTTTATCAAGCTCATATATTTAAGTTTAGTAATTTCACTTAAATGACTATTAATAGGTAATTGTCATTGCCAATTAAGTGAAATTACTGAACTTAAATATACAAGCTTGATAAAAATTATCATTCTAGAAGAAAATTTCAGATGGCACTTAGAGGCTTTTGCATCTGAACTCTTCATATATATATATATATATATATATATATATATATATATATATATATATATATATATATATATATATATATATATATATTAGGGGTGTAACGGTTCACAAAATTCACGGTTCGGTTCGATACGATACACTTGTGTCACGGTTCGGTTCGGTACGTTTTTGATACAGCAAAAAGAAAGAAATGCCAGAGAAATTTCCTTGATTTAATTTTTTTATTTTTTTTTATTAAAACTAACATCATAAAGTATGTTTTTTTTATTATTACTTTGAGCAATTCTGGAGCTATGATTGACTCTTCTTAGGAGCATATAAAACAAACAGCTCCGTGGAAAAAATGAAATGTAATATTGTAGTAGTTATAAACAAAGCTTTATTTTAGTTCAGATATCCATCCATGGTGAATGTTGCTGATCTGTGAACAAGTTCATTCAAGGCACAATGTTTCTTCCTGGTTTCCACGTCAGCGCTGTTTGATCCGTTAATAATGGAGAAATGTAAATGTTTACTTGATCATGCAGCAATGTTATTACTTCTGTGGAGAATTAAAATGCTTTCTTTACCGGATCTCTTATTAGCGGTGTGTAGTAAGTAACAGTGTCGCTTGATCATGATCGGCTCGCGCTCATAGACAGTATGCTCGCGCTGCACTGGTCCAAACTGATAAACGGTCCTTCAACCACGCAATAATGAGCAGTTTCGTTCCTTTTACATTACGTTTGCCATTTGATGTTGGACAATGTTGTGGTCGCGCCGGCGTCTCTTACATTATGAGCGCGCTTGCCATGCGCGCCTACATTTGAAATAAGCAAATTTTGGTCGGCAGGAAAAATGGTCCAACGAACCGTTCGGTTTGAAAATGCGTACCGAAAACCGAACCGAAAGCCAAAATGCGTACCGAATACCGAACCGAAAGCCTCGTACCGAACGGTTCGATACGAATACGCGTATCGTTACACCCCTAATATATATATATATATATATATATATATATATAAATTCTTTGATGAGAAAGTTTTTATTTGAAATAGAAAGCTTTTACAAATAACATTACAAATGTATTTATTGTCACTTTTGATCAATTTAAGGCGTCCTTGCTGATTAAAAGATTAACCTATTTCAACAACAACAACAAAAAATAATCTTTCTGACCCCAAACGTTCATGATTTGAAATAATCTGACAGATTCAAACTTGCATTGCTCAATGTTTAATCACATATGCTAACCATAGATCCAATATGCGTGAGTGTTTATTTTTAACCAGTTGTATTATTAATAATATGTTCATGCTAACTCTGCTGTTCACATTTAACTGCTCACTGTCAGATCATTCACATCAGGCGTTTGCGAGGAACATGTGCCCCCTCAACAGTTTCCGGATGTGATGCATTTTTACTTATTTTAGCGATGAAAGCACATTTACAGCTCATGCAGGGAGGGGACAGTCCCCACTTCGGCTGTGCTGTTTTATTGAGTTGAAATGATGCCTGTATAATTCATACATCATCCCTATGGTTGTCAAACTCCAACTGTCACGGGAAGCTCTGATTGAATCACCAATGTGAGTAAAGCAACCCTGTTTTCCTCCTGATCACGCAAGCATAAAGGGCCCCAGTTCAAGATAATTTCTTACTGACGTGGAGACACATCATAAGACGTAGCATACAGTAATAGATGATTCTCTATGAGGGGGCAAATCTTTTTATCCGCACAGATATGTGTTATACTCGGTGGGTGATGTGCATCTGTACAATAAAGCTACTCGAAAAAAACACTGAAAGTGTCCCTCTTGAGGTATTATGCATGAGAAAGTTGCATTTCAAACCCATTTTAGATATTATGCATGAGAAAGTTGCTTTTGCTAGAACCATTTGAGGTATAATGTATGACAAAGTTAAAGAACAATCGTGTTCTGTGCCATGTTCACAGCAACTTTTTTTCCCTCATAGCGAAACATGGAATTAATATTTTGTATTCGACAGAATCATTTTGTTTTTCTGTCACATCATGGAATGACACAATGACACTTCAGAGACTGATTTTGTTCACAGCAGCCATGCGAAGCGGAAGCTAGCAAAATATTCAGCTAAAAATATGGTTTTTTTTTTAGTGCAGTTAGCAAAACCAAAAGTTACTAGTTTTGGGGAATGAAAGAAAACAAACTAGTATGCTAATTTATCACATTTTTCAGTAGCGTCTTCAAATTAGTGTAGTTTTTCCAGGAACAAACTACTTTTTTACTAACAGTTAGCTTTTGTGTGTGTTAGCAAAGTGCTATATTGTTGTTTTATCATCACACTTGTGCTTTAATAGCAGCTACATTTTGTTAGTAACCTTGACTAAAGTTTTACTACTTTAAATAAGGAGTACCCTTGTGGATACCATAAATGCTTGTCAGTACATTCGGCAGTACACTTTAACCATATTTCAAAAGACATTAGTGTACATATGAATTTGCATATATTATAAAAATCACCCAAGGTTCTTTGATGAATAGAAAGTTCAAAAGAACAACATTTATTTGAAATGGAAATCTATTATAACATTATAAACCGTGTAAATTGGAAGAGATGCAAATCCGTTACGTTGTACTAGCGGTTTGTGACTCAAAAATGCATTTCAATAGCAACACTATCAATGCCGAAATGAATTTAAGTTGTTTATGTTCATTATTATTGTAATGTTATGTGCTTTGAGACATGAGGTAAATAATGCCGTCTCTTGTGATGCTTTGCAGAATCTGCTGTACATGTTCATGTGTTTTGAAGGTTTGGCTTTGGAGATGCTTTGAAGGGAGGGTGGGATCTTATGCTTTCAAAGCTAGCTCGCTATTGCTAGCCTCTCCGAAAATTGCCTACCCTACCTTTAAGACCTTCAACAATTATTTTTCATACTGTAGTTAAACTTATAAGGCCCATTCACAAGGACAATAAATGTAACTAGGATGGCGTAATCTCATTCTAAATAGGGAAATGGAGTGTATGCTGGAGGGGAACTGTGAAGGAAGCTAACTAGCACTCAGCGTGGGCCATACGACAACAAGAGAGGGAAGGATGAGAAGAAAGAGAGTCAGAGATGAGGGTTATATAGGCTCAGCTGGAGAGAGAAGAACAATGTGATGGGTTAGGTCGTCTCCCATGGATACGCTGAGACTCAAAGCTGCGTGAAGGTGGCAGGCAGCCAGTGTGTTTTCATCCTCAGCTTTCATTAACTTCGGTATTACCTGCTATGGATCATGGTTCCCGAGGCTACCTGGTGTTAGCATATGTGCAGGTGCTTTAGTCGCCATAAGGCAGTGCGTTGAGAAATGCAGCTCAGATCTTCTGTCATTTCCTTCGCCTCTTTCAACGTTTATGTGTCATTTTTTGAGTTCTGAAGTAGTTTTTATGTTAGTTTTTACAGATTTTTTTTCATATATATATACAGGTGCTGGTCATAAAATTAGAATATCATCAAAAAGTTGATTTATTTCAGTAATTCCGTTAAAAAAGTGAAACTTGTATATTATATAGACTCATTACATGCAAAGTGAGATATCTCAAGCCTTTATTTGTTATAATTTTGATGATTATGGCTTACAGCTTATGAAAACCACAAAATCAAAATCTCAGAAAATTAGAATATTACATGAAATCACACAGTAATTACACAGTGATACCATGGTCATTGAAGCAGTTCAATTTTCAATCTTCTAATTTTCTGAGATCATCAGAATTATGAATTTTTTTTTTTTTTTTTCAGTGCACCATTGTCCTGTGCATTAGGTTACCTGCACCAAGTCCAAGCCTATTTACAGACCCAGTGTAACACCAAATTTAGCATTTTAAAAAACAGTTCATTTTTTGTTAGCCTTTTACCTTACAGTATGTCTTGGAGTATCTCAATAATATCATATTGTGAGTTCAGTATAGTGATATGTATCGAATTGTGACATGAGGGTATCATTTCACCCTTAGTCTTTACTGTTTACTTTACGGTTGTTTTTGATCAATTGTGCCCTTGCTGGATTTGTTTTTATTAAAAGATTACGGAAATTACTCAAAAAAGACTGCAAGACATTAACAATGTACAAAGAAGATGCATCTAAAACTAAGCTACATGCTAGTAAGAATGTATAATGTTGCGTTGTGAATATATTTTTGCCATGTCAGCACATTATACGTAATGCAATATGCCAAAAGTAAAACATGGAAAAGTTTTTTATAAAATGTATCATGTGATAATTGTATCATTCTATACTGTGACTAACTACAACATGTGATACTTAAGTTTTGCCTTTTTGAAATCTCATTCTAATCGGTTCACATCTAAATGGAGCAAAATGTAAATCCGTGAATGTCATTACCCTGAACCTGGCCTCGTCTATCTCTTCCTTTCTGCTTATGTGCTCTAATAAATATACAAATGCATGCTGCGTGTTGCAGTAGCACCATAAAAGCAGTGCGCAATTGCTTCCATCGGCAGTGCTATTAGGACCGGCATCAGTATTCAATACATGCTGCGTAGCAGTCTATACATGTACTCAGCGGGCCTGTAAGATGGTCTCACGTAAGGGTACAGGATGAATTAATAGATTTTGTGCATGCGAATGAATCAATGGGCTAATGCAATTAGTGTCTGGCTCTATGAAGCAGATGCAGCCGCATCCTTTCCCTCGACCACTTTCAAGAATAATTAATTACAATTTAATTACTTAGAGCATTAATTATAGTCACAAAATCTTATTTACCTTGAATTATTTACAATTAAAGTCATCGATGGTAAATCCAGCACCTTAAAAGTGCACCGGCACCAGATTTTACCTCAACCTGTGGATGAACATATGTTTTCTGTCTTTTAGCAGACCCCTGTCCGCAGGCTACCGCTTAGGGTTTTTCAGGGGCTTCTGGTTTTCTTTCAGGCCCACTAAACTTGTTTCCCCAGCCCGGGCTGACGGCACCTGAGCTTTAACATAGGCGTCCCTTCAAGGCTGCTGATAAGTTTATCTGAGGGCAGTGGGACTCCATATCTCGGTCGCCTTTGGCTAGCCCTGGGGCCTGAACCCTCTTCAGTCAAACCTCCCTTTGGCAGGAGACAGGAGGCCCAAAGGGTCCCGCAGTACTGACTACATGATGAGGAAATGAAGACCAGGTCGGTTTGCTGTATAGGACTACACTGATGGTTAGAGTTTGTCTTGTGTGTTATTGTTGATAGTAATGCATCATCTAGTCTGCATTTTTATCAAAAAGGGTTTTGGCAACAATCTTTTTTAATTCAAGTTGTTTAATCAACTAACTATACACTTTGTCATATTATTTTTAGTTTATTTTACATTTACATTTTACATTTACAGTGAAAAATAAAACCTTATTAATTAAATGCACTATTATATGGATTAATTTGGATATATTATTTTTAAAATGAATAATGTTATAAATATCATTATATCATTATAAATAAATAAATTATATATATATATATATATATATATTCATTTATTTAATCATTTATATTGATGTTAATGTCAATATTCATGAGACTAACAATACTTTTATATTAATATTCATTAATATAATTGATATCTGGATAATTTTTCATATATAAATAATAAAGGGAGGCAATCCAGATATTGTTTGCCTATGATTGAATTCTTTTTTCTCAATTTTTCTTCTTTAAAGAAATATTGCATATATTTATTATTAATGTTAATTTTAGTTCAAAAAAATATTGTTGTCATTATAACAATATTTTTTTATATAATATTCATTAATAAAATAGTTTTTTTTTTTTTTTTTTTTTTTTTTTGGTATATTAATATTAAATTTTAATATAAAGTGGGGCACTCCCAGACATTATTGATTATGATTGGATTTTTTTTTTTCGATATTTTTTTTATTTTTTTTTTATCTTCATTATCATTGACAATCAAAAACTTTTGTTATCATTGTCATTTTCATTGATAATCAATACTTTTGTTGTGATTTGTACTGGTGGTAATTTCATGTTCATTTGTATATTTTACTTCCAAAAGTAGCTTTTTAGCAACTTTCAAAAATATTTATTATTCTGTTCCGAGTCTTCCGACACAATCCCTTTGGAATATATGAAATAGTGCAAAATCCGTAAGAACCAATTTGATGATACTTTTTTGTGTGTGTCATTTTACAGCTTGATTGCCCCAGTCCTCATTCACTTTCATTGTGTAACATTTCTGTGCATATGATTAATCGCCTCGCCACCGCTGTCGTTTGTCCTTTAATCTCGGTTATTCTCATCCCGGTGAAACCATCAGGATTTCTTTCATATCCAAATGAGTCTTCTTAGTAGTTGCTTCTCTCACCGCTGAGGAGTTCAAAGTGGGACAGTGAAGAGGCGAGCGAGCGGACAGTCAAAGGTGTGAGCTGTCAGGGCAAGCCAATCACACACAATCGTCTGGGGGGCCTGTTAATGATCCCCATCTGTTGCTGCAGCCCCGGTGTGTTCGTCTGTGTGAGAGAGAGAAAGAGAGACCGTGTGAAAAGAGAAAGGGGGCTTGAGGTACACGGTTTGATAGAAATTATCCAAAAATGTGGGGCAGAAATGTGCAAATGTTACAGCGAGGAACGCAAGCGGTTATGTTTGATTGTGAAAAGCAATGTGTTTTGCCTTAATATACATGATCAGATTAAGAACATACCATTTTTTTTACACATACAGTTAAATTATACAGTAAACCAATGGCTTGATTTACTAAACCCTATTTTGTCAAATACAGTAATAAAAAAGACCAAACTCGCACCTTATTGCGGATGTACTGTAGATACTGGAACAGGCAAGCGGACTCAGAATATGAACGTAACGCTCAAAGTTTCACGCTAAGCGATTCCCAGTCAAATACTGGCATAAAGTTGGCTTGACACTGGATATTCGACATTCGCACATTTAGGGACCGTCTCTAAAGTTAGATATACGACATTGGTACACAGGTTTCTAACATCTAGCATTTGAAGAGAATGACTTACAGTTAAACCAACTGTAAATTATGCA
Source organism: Squalius cephalus (assembly GCF_949319135.1). Lineage (NCBI taxonomy): Eukaryota > Metazoa > Chordata > Actinopteri > Cypriniformes > Leuciscidae > Squalius > Squalius cephalus. The sequence continues at coordinate 21,794,196 of NC_137144.1, forward strand.
TGTAGGTGTCAGGCATGATGCATACTTTTTAGATAGGCCTAGTTGATTTTAAAATAAATATGAGGTCATGCGGTAGGCCTACTGAAAAAATAGCAATATTTACACATGATTTTGATAGTTTATTTTATTAAATATCAAACATTGCATCATGCCTGGCATGCACCTACATGAACAATTTACAGTTGGTTTATGACTGTACTGTAAGTCATTCTCTTCTAATGCTATTGAAGTTAGAGACATGTGTAGCAATGTCATATGTAACTTTAGAGACTGTCCCTAAATATGTGAATGTTGAATATCCAGTGTCAAGCCAACTTTATGCCAGTATTTGACTGGGAATCGCTCAGCTTGGTGCGATACGTTCATATTCGGAGTCTGCTTGCCTGTTCCTATATCTGCTATAGCCTACATCCCCAATAAGGTGCGAGTTTGGTCTTTTTTATTACTGTATTAGTCCATTAAGCGTTAAGTGTCCTGACCGCAGGGGAATCATGGAGAATGACATATTGAGGGAAACACAAGTACTGCAGCACATCACTGCAATATAAAGAAAACTAAACAACCGAGAGAAATATATGTCTACTACCTCAGATTTAATGTTTTATCTATAGGCCTACATCAGCATCGGGGAATAACATTATAATCTCATTCACGGTAGAGAAAGCTGCTTACATGTGCAAAACTAACTGTGAAGACTTAAATGTAAACACAGCTTTTGTGTCTTTATCAGCTTTTCCATGTTCTGGCCCTGATCATCATCTTGTAAATCCGTTTTTATGAATGAATGACTCTCTCACCCGTTGCTCTATAGTTTTCTTCGTCAACAGCCGCTTGCACCCCCTGCTGGTCAGGTCGACTAACAGCTATAGAGATTATCAATCGGCAATCTACTGATATTCCTGCCGTTCCCGGATGTCAAATCTTGAATTTTCTGTCACATTTGAACCACTGAATTTGTGGAAGCGAATTAGTAAAGCGAATTAAAATGGACCGAAAATTATAGGTTGTATTTTTAAACAGAATGAATATTTTCGAAGTGAAATCTGAAAGGTGAATATAGATTATTGAATATTTATTAATGAAAACGTGTGTGAACACAGCTTAAATATACAACCATGTTGCATTTCAGCCCATTAAAATGCAAGCAGGGTTAATGCAATGCATATTTTTTTCAAGTAGTGCAATTCAACAAGCTTTTTTTTTTCAAAAACGTTTGTCATTATTTTACTTCCATACATTCGTCTTTGCATTAATGCATCTTCTTCGTAAAGAAAGAAAAGAGGTTTCTGCTACTATGCCGGCAGATATGCTTCTTACTGTACTCACCTAGGCAGAAATTTCGCAACAAATTTTCGTGATTTACTTCAGAGTGAATTGCTGTTTCGGAGTCGACGCAAGGTTTTTTTCATTTTGATGAAACATTTTGTAGATGTTTTTTATTTTATGTCGTATTTGTTGGTAATTTATTTCTTTTTTTTTCAACTCTCCAAATCGAAATGTAGTGCAATTAAACACTGAGCTGATCATGTTCCTTGATGGTTTATTGGATTGACTTCATTGAGGCTGCCATAGTGATCGTGCTGTTTTGCCCCCAATTTAAATGGCAGCGACTTCTTGAATGCACCAGTGGTGGCATATAAAAGATGAGAAATTGACCATTGTCCTTGATTCTTCTCTTCCTTAGAACAGACTCCCCTAATAAATTGACCCCCGTTTCATTCAGCCATCAGTCAAACAGGCCTGAGAAACGTAATAACGGAGGATAATAGTGCAGTAATAGGCCGGGGAGATCTGGGAAGTCTCGCGTCTTGTTATCTTCCTCCACGGCTGGTGCTCGTGCTTCTCTGCGGGCAGGCAGACAGGACAGAAGGTCAGTGCGTGTCCCTCTGCCAAAACTCGTGGGTTTTTTCCCCTTTCCCCCGTTTTTTCCTGTGGATTTTAAAACCTCCTGATGAGACTGTGTTTCTTTGAGATGCCATCTGCTCCTCTATGCTTCTCTTACCATCCAGATTAAAGAAACAAACAGGAAAATAATTTAATAGGCAAAATGTCAAACCTGTCAAGATGTTGATAGATAGATAGATAATTGTGATGGGATCTATCTGTCTATCTATCTATCAATCTATCAATCTATCAATCTATCTATCTATCTATCTATCTATCTATCTATCTATCTATCTATCTATCTATCTATCTATCTATCTGTCTGTCTGTCTGTCTGTCTGTCTGTCTGTCTGTCTGTCTGTCTGTCTGTCTCTCTCTGTCCGTCCATCCATCCATCCGTCCGTCCGTCCGTCCGTCCGTCCGTCCGTCCATCCATCCATCCATCCATCCATCCATCCATCCATCCATCCATCCATCCATCCATCCATCCATCCATCCATCCATCCATCCATCCATCCATCCATCCATCCATCCATCCATCCATCCATCCATCCATCCATCCATCCATCCATCCATCCATCCATCCAATATGTTTGTCTGTATGTATTTATCTATAAATTTATATATTTATCTAAGATAAATATGTATTTATTCTGTTGCTTTTTGCTATAGTAGGTGTTATGAATTAAAAAAAATGCACTTGATAGGCTACTTAGAACTTAATAACTAAATAAAGTCCCATGTTACAGTCATTCCTGATGTCCCCTGCTTTAAATATTTCTGACTGCAACATCCAAAGATGTTATGGAACGAGGAAATATGCTCTATAAGGCCAATAAAAGGTCAAACAAATCTTAGTTCTATACCATACAATGACATTCTAGAAAGTTCTGTGCTTCCAACTTTATATCAACAGTTTGGGATGCGTCTTTTCTGTTCCAAAATGACAATACTGCTGTGCACAAAGAAGTAGCTCTTCTACACCAGACTCAGTAAATCATTTCTATATGTATCTCACTTTGTGTGCAGAGACATTGTCATGCTGGAAGAGAAGAGAACCCTCCCTAAATTGTTGCAATTCTTTAGAATACCATTCATTGTATGGGGTCCCTTTAGGATTTGTTCTCTTAGAAATGACAGTAATAGTAATAAAACTATATTGCTTTGAGGAAACATCGTTTATTGTGATTATTATGTTAACAATTTAATTGAATATTGTTTGGACTTTGTCATATTGCTGTTGCCACTGGTTTATATAGTCAATAAGTTACTCAAGGCTGCACGACACGTTTACCACTGCCTTTATTAATATACATATAGGTTATGGATTGTTTGGCACATTAATACATACAAATAAACTCATAATGTGTCTCTGTGTAAGTGGAATTGCGTTTAGGGGGCGTAAATCATTAGTGGTTTGCATTACACATATTGCTTTGATCAAAGTCATTACATAGCCATAATTCATAGCCTTTCATCTTTTATAATTCTTAAGCTTCTAATGGGGAGAGCTGATCAAGGGCCGTGATGATATAAGGTGTCTTTACAAGCCGAGAGACTTGCAGGAAGAAACCCCTGGAGATGTCACACCAATTACCATCAGGGGCTGAAGGAGACCTCGATTTGCTCGTCAGTCTGACATGTAGGGCTACAAAAAAAGTGCAAAAGCGACGTTTGCAGAACACAAAATCCTGCCACTTAAAGAATATCAAACAAAGTCGCTTGTGAGAAACTGAACTCAATAAGATTAACTATTCAAGGCACCTTTTTACTTTAATTCTGTCTGCTATTGAAATGTTAACTTCACGAATCCATTTTTTTACTGAATATCCTGTTTCAATCAGAAATATGTTAAATTCCAGCAGTAAAATTGACTGTGAATGTACAGTATGTTGGCTTAATCATTGTTTAATATAAAAATTCTTGATAATTGCACAACAACGAAATGTACAAATCAAATACAAAAAATAGTGGCTTCCTGTATTGCCCTGATAATCAGAAATCAGAAACCACTGAGGACACTTATTCACACTGGCGTTGTTCATTCCTCGTGGAAAGTGACAGCCGCTGACTGGTCGTTGCACGAATCAAATCCGCCTTTCGTCAGACAACTCGAGAGGATTCCAATCCAGGAATGAGAAGTGACAGCGGACAGGCTCGTTCTCGTAAGCCAATCACTAAACACGGCGAGGACGTTTTACATTGATTAAGAGTTTATCACGCAGCTGGACAGCGACTGCAGAGCCAGAGATGAAAAGTCGCTGAGAGAAAGTTAGAGCGGTTTTTGACAGCCATGAATTTTAATACTCTTACCTGCCAAAGTGGCTATATTGCAGTAAGACAAGACACTGTTTTTGCAATCGATAAATCTCGTCTATGACAATGACTGCATTAAATGTTCTGTTTTTTTTTGTTTTTTTTTAAAGTAACCATGACAGAGGGTAGAGTTGAGTAATATGTTTTATATAATCTTTAGAAAGATTACCTTAATTGCTTGTCAAAGCCATGGTGAAAACAGACACAAACAACTCTAAAAAAGTGTCCCACCAGGCCTGTGAATGTCTGGGACACATCCCATGAGTTCTACCAGCCTCCGAAGAATGATTTAATGACTGAATCAGAAACCGAGAGCTGTCTAGTTTGTTGTAACCTGTTGCCTTTGGTTGTTTTTAGCACAGTTCTGGCTTATATCGCAGTCACATTTATCACGCGTAAATGGTCAACATGACCTTATTGGGTTGATTTGAAGCCAGTGAGTGAACGGAACACACACACACACACTCACACAATGTGAAAATAAAATGTGAACATGTAATGCTGTATCTGCGACTGATGGATTGATGAATAGATAGATGCACAGACAGATGGGTAGACAGAAGGATGGACATGGATAGATATACAAAATGGACAGACGAATTAAAAGATGAACAGAAAGGTTAATTGACAGATGAATACATAGACTAACATCTGAATGGATAGATGGAGAATCTGAGAGATGGATGGATGGATGGATGGATGGATGGATGGATGGATGGATGGATGGATGGATGGATGGAAGGAAGGCAAATGGATAGATGGACAAATTGAAAGGTAGATAGACGAATGGATAAATGTACAAATTGCATAGATGGACGGACGGACGGACGGATGGATGGATGGATGGATGGATGGATGGAACATTTTTAATATGGATAGAAAGTTGAATAGACTTTAAATAAATTGGATGGACAAACATGAATGGATAGATAGACAAATTGACAGATGGATAGATAGATAGATGGTTTGATAGACAAGAAATTGAAAGATGGACAGTTGAATAGATAGACAGATAGAGGCCAGTTCACAGTCATGTTCAAGAGTCCCACATCCAGATCTCCTGAATCTGAGCATGTGATTGTCTTCTTGCTGACCTCAGTGTGTGTGTGTGTGTCATGACAAGTGTCTGTGATTAAAGAGACAGTGTGTGCAGTAAAAGAAGAGGACTCATTACCAGTCTGATGCAGTAATAAGAGTATCTCTGTCCTGTGGGGAGCATTACTGCAGAACCACAGCCGGGTTAGGACTGGCCGAGGACCTTTATAAACGGCCGCATTAATGAGATCTCGCAGGCCAGCTCTAATGGCTCTCTCTCTCTCTCTCTCTCTTGCTCTATTCTTCCACTTCCAAAAAAGACTACAAACGCTGATATATTCTACTTTCTCATTGTTATTAACATTTCCTTCATTAAAACTTTTTTTGAGGGTCTGAGTAACCTGGGAAATCAGGTGCAGTGCACACACCGCACAGTCCTATTTTATATAAGCTGTGCACATTATATTGGATAAGAGTTGATTTCTGTGCTCTAGGGAGAGCTGTTTTTGGCATAGATCAGAAAATATCCTATTAACAGTCGCAAACACACATGTATAGACCTAACAATGACCAGACCTGAGCCATTGTACAGATTCTGGACCTGCAAGACAGAGAATGAATAAAAATAGGGCAATTTTGTCACAGCTGTGGCACAATTTGCTCATGGCAAGTACAGTATGTGCAATTGTGTGCTGGTTTGAATGTCGCTTGTCGTATTCCAAAGCCATCCCACCTCTGTCTCTCACTTTTTAACTTTTTATTTGTGCTTTTGGACAGTCATGCGTGTATATATAGACTACGATAAACATATATTGGCTCTACATCAAATGTGTGTGTGTTCATACATTTGCAGTCACTGCTGGCAGAATGAAAGTATAATCTAACTGTTCATCAGTTCAAGAGAGGCTTGTCACATTTGAAACATGGAGCTCATTTACTCTAAAGGGCATTATTGTGAGAATAGATGAAAGTGTTACAAATGCAAGATACGCTTTCATCTCCCTCTCGCTTTTTCTCTATTTCTTTCTCTCGTTCAGTTTTTTTTCCCCCAATCGAAGCTAGCAAAAATAATCCCTTTGCTTTATTTCCTATAGTTGAAAGACTAGTCACAGCATTTCCACGTTTATTGACGTTTGAATCGTACTTCTGACTAGATATTTTAAGAAAAACCCGCCGTTCGGCGCCACAGTATCGAGCATTACTGATCTGTATGATCTGTGAGTGTTCAGACTAAAGACACGATTGATTCAATCGATTCCTGAGGTGCTTTTGTGCGCAAAACTGCATTTCATTGTATCCACTTTTGTGTCTGTAATTATTTATAATTCAGGCTTACTCCTTCAAAACTTGGGAGAAAGTAACAGTTGAAATGGAGTCGAGCGCAGACAGCGCAGCAAACACAGGGGAAGGGCGGGAAAGAAACAAGTACGAACGTGTTGTTGTGTCTCACCCCAGATAAACTTTAGTATTTCAAAGATGAGTGTGTTCACTCACTGGAAAGAAATTCACTCCATGGAGTCGAGGAGGGAGTAGCTGTTTGCAGGTATTACAGTAAAGAAGAATCCAGTAAAGAAGTGTTTCTCACCCACCACAGCATTGACGTGAACTGGATATGTCAGTTTTAAAAGGGCGAGGAGTAGATGATGGATTCTGGCAACAACAGAAGTGTGCTGAAGAGAAACATACAGTAGCGCTGTACCTTTAAAGGGATGGTTCACTCAAACAATGAAAATTCTGTCATTTACTCAGTACTCACCCTCATGTCGTTCCAAACCTGTATGACTTTCTTTCTTCAATGGAACACAAAAGATACATTTTTAAAGAGTGTCTCATATATATCTAACATTTTTTTTAGTATAATAAAAGTGAATGAGAGTTGGCTGTCAAGCACCGAAATCAATGCCAGATTGAAAAAAAATAAAATAAAAGAAATAAGAATTACTTAGGTGAGCTGTTAACTATAGTGCGATTGAGTCAGTGAGTCCTTGAACTCAATTATCAGATAAGTCTGTTTAGTGAACAAATCATTCAGACTGACTTTGTGGAATTGATTTATTTGATACGATTTTATTCAAAAGAGTGATTCGTTCATGAATTGGACATTGCAGGCTATGCAGGGCTGATGTCACAATCTTCAGTAAATAATGAATAGCGAAATATATCGGTACCATATTACCATATACCATATTAAAGATGTTTGTAAATGTATAAGTATTGCCATTATTTATTTATTCATGCTCATTTACTCTACATTTAGATTACCTTTGTTGTCAATGCTCACTTAAAGTTAATCTTTAATTACACTAATAATTCAATGACTATTAAATTTAATCTTTAGAAAATCTCAAAATGAATATCCATTTTTCATGCTGTTCATTTTGTGATACCGAAATTCACTTGTAGATCACTTGTAAATCATTGATTTTATTTTTTAGTGTTGTTTATTATTATTATTTTTTATTTATTTAGACAAAATAGCATTAAGTAAGTTTAATATTGACTATTTATCAGCACAACATGATAAAAAAAATTGATATTGACTTCAATATTGATATTGATCAATTTCAGTCAAATCTGTCTATCCATATTATAAGTCAATATTATTTTCATGCTGTGCTGACAAATAGTCAATATAAACTTATTTTATACTATAATCGCACAAAGAAATCATATGACTTCAGATGATTTGGAAATTTGCACATTTTTTATTATTTTAATGTTGTCATTTTTCTTCATAAATTCCCTTTTTGAGCTTCAAGGCAGAAGAAAAATTGTACATGTTTGCATGGAAGCTTGTTTCTGCCAATCCAGAATAAAAATAAAAAGGTAATTGTGACTTTTTATTACATAATTCGGACTTTATTTCTCACAGTTGCAAGTCCGACCCCCCCCCCCCCCTCCCCCCTCCCCCCCTCCCTCAGAATTGTGTGATATAACCTTGCAACTGTGAGAAAAAGAGTATGAATTGTAAAATAAATGTCGCAATTACCATTTTTTATTTTCTATTCCTTGACGGAAACAAGTTTCCATAGGTTTGTAAAGCAGAATTTTCATTTTTTGGCTGAACTATCCCCTTAAGCTCTCCTTTCCCACATCCTGCTCTGTAATTATCAGAGATCTGCAGGGTGCCATTTGACGGTATTGATTTGTGTGGCCAGACTTGACACACACAAACATGCACGTGCATACACATCCACACACTTTGCGCCAGTTTTGTGAGAATGCCTCAGGCCATTAAGTCATTATCTGTTGGAATCATCATTCCCCTTTCCCCTCAGCGTAAACAGGAAACTACGAGAAGCGAAATAAATTGAAAAAAAAAACACAAAACCCCATATTCACATGTGTGTAGGTGGATGTTTAGACCGTGTGAATCAAATGTGCCATCACAACAACATATTTGATTAGTTAATATACTCTAAAGGGAAGGAAGGGTCTAAAATAATGATACAGTATAAGACCGGTACGGAGGTTTTCAGACCAATTTCTGTTTCTCCTTAAATTTCACAAAGGATTTTAGTATGCAGAAATGGGCAGATAGGAATCCTACATGTTATTTCAGTTCTTTTCATTATTCGGCTCCCAAGGCTATGATGGAGAATGGGTACCTTTCACCAAGACATGTTTATAAATCTCTGATGCAGAGCCCAAGTGAAGTCTCAACTCTTAGCCTTTTGCCATTATGTCCAAGTCAAATACCTTTTTTAGTACTATATGCTTTAGTTTAATTTGAAAGGCTTATGCATAATTATGGATAATTCATTTGTAAAATTTTAGGTTTTAATTTAATCATAACATCATGTAATCTTTTACAATAGCTCCAAATAGCATATTAGAATCGCTATAACAGCCGCCTCGCTCTACATTATCCCTTACATATATATTATCCCTTACATATATATATATATATATATATATATATATATATATTATCCAACATTATCCCTTACATATATATATATATATATATATGTTCGATTTATTATTATTATTATTGAATAGATTAACATGTAAAAACCAGAGTCAAGAATCAAGGTAATATCAGTATCAGAACTGTTACTCACTCAATGGGGTATCTGTCGGGTTGTATCTTGGGATGCCTGGTTGAATGGCTACTGCAGTGCAGAGGGAAAAGATGTGTGACCTTGAGCTCCTTTCATCTCAAAGAGGTTTTTAGGATTCTCAAGCCTGATATTTATGCTACGTTTGATAAGGACCCATGGCCCATGACCGATCCCTCTCCGCTAGGTTATCAGAGTGTCATACAGGCCAGCGATGACTCCTCAGAGTGCACCTCACACTTCCTTCACACCTTCTAAATCGTGACAGATTCTGAGCAATGGTTGCCACGGTTCACCCTGGGCATTTTAATCAAGCTCAGCGCTGCTATCCATTCACTCCTTTGATTTCTCAGACAGCTTTCCAGGTGCTATTATAAGATCTCTTGTTTCTCTCAAATAGCTTTAACTCTCTACCAGCTTAGACCAGCATGCATTTTCACGGATGGTTGTTGTTTAGTCCTGGTTTGGCTAGCAGAACAACCCTGGAAATCCAGAGTTCTCGTGAAAGCACAATTTGAATTTGCTCAGCGAGTTGCTCTGGCGTTGAGTAATGATGCCCTTGTAGCCGAGCTGCTCCAATCACATCGGTGTATCTGAAATAGGTGGGCCAGAGGCGAGCTAAACAGATGACGACAGCGCTGCGACGTCAGAGTCATTAGTAAACATTGCAAGATGGCTCTGGATGAACACCAGTTGTTTGTAACAGCTTTGGCCGCTACAATGAACGATGATAGACGTGGCTTTTTATCTAAAAGAGGAACAGAAGACGGCGCACGAATCGTTCCTTTGCAAGAAGGACGGTTTTGCTGTTTTGCCGACCGGAAACGGCAAGAGTCTAATCTACCAGTTAGCTCCGCTGCTAGCTAAGCGTATGGGGCTTGTTGTGATTGGTCGTAATGTTATACAATTGTGTGCAGTGAGATTTTCAAATGCATGCTTGGTGCCGCCCTTCGAGTTGGGCGATTTTCATTACTCAATGCCAGACCCTTAATCTTTCGGATTTGGGTCTGGATTTCCAGGCTAATATATAGCCATAGTTCACCAGCAACATTTGTTTAAGCTTAAATGCAAAGTTCTGTAATTCAATTCTAGATGGCACAGGCTAATAGGTCCTTAACTCAATCAGATCATTCTCTATAGGGCACAGCTGATTGGTTCCTGCTGTATCAGTAGCCAATGAGCTCGCATGCTCAACCTTCAAATACTTGGTTAGCATTTGCCTTAGCAGTGCAGCGCGCTTTTAGAAACCCTCCACCTTCCCCAGCTCCACCTGCATAGATCTGCTACGGGTAATTCATGTATGCTATATTGTACAGCAGCAGCAATAAAAGCAGCAGCAATAATAGCAGAAGCATAGCAGATCTATTGCCAAGACCAAAAACATCAACATTGTCATATGCATAACCATGCCAAACACTCAGGGAGTTGTCAGTACAGAACCACTTTTATGATAGATTTAGTCCTATCAAAACAGTCTTGGAAGGACATAAGGGTCAGTAAACGATGGCAGAATTTTATTTTTTGGTGTAATATTTCTTTAAAATTTTAATTTGAAAATGTGCTTACTATCATCAAACCATTAAATCATTATACTAATTTAAGTACTTTTAATCAGACCCTGTCTCAAATAAAACTGTCATGTTGCCTTTGGCAATGCCTCCTAGTTGGCATCTGCAGGGTTGTGGGTTCAAAGCCCAGCAGGCCACCTGTGATGTTAACTTAAAAGTTATATCTGTCCTGGCCCTGCATTTCTATTGCCCACAGCAGGCCTTTGGGTAAAACATTTAACCCAGAGGACTACTGTACATGTGGGGGTGTTTATTATGGCAATTAAAGGTCTGTTAAAAAAAGAACAACAACAATGTGGATAATCATTAAATTCTCGAATAATACTTGCCCTGATTAATGTGGCATAAACAGTAAAACGGTTTTCTGCACTTTACGTTGAGGATTGAGTTCACCTATTTCGCATAGTTTATTGTTTGAGATAATCTGTTCTCTGAAATCTGTTCGTTTTGAGGTTAGTGTTTGAGAGGTTTATGAAAATCAATTATGGTGCTTTTGTTGCGTCTCCAAAGACTACAAAACAGCAGGTTATAGCTATGCCATAAACCAAAATGACACGAAACACATTTGTGGTTTGTGTTTAGTGTGCTAAATAGCGGAGTTTTAAATGACAAACCGAGAGAAGTTTAAACTTTGTTCACGTCTGAAACTCACTGTGAGAGATTTTACCCAGCAAACACAGAATGTTCCCCTAACATTAGTATTTGGTTCCCGTTTTGAGAACCAAATAATAACGTTCTAAGAATGTTATTTTTAGGTTTTATTTTTTTGCAACCATAAAATAACGTTCCCAGAATGTTGCAAGTTATTTTTAAATAACCTAAAAATAACTGATAAAGAACGTATCCTAATGGTTATTTTTTGGTTATTTATTAACCATAAAATAACGTTCCCAGAACTTTGCAGGATGGTTATTTTTAAATAACCAAAAAATAACCATTTGGAAACGTTCTTTAATACTTCATTACATTCTTTAAATGTTATCTTTAGGTTATTATTTAATAAAAAAATAAAAAATTGTGCAGATGTGTTTATGTAATGACCCATATAACTCTGTAATTAGTTTAATACAGCATTTATGTTGAAATTAGATCAATCAAAACGCGTTATAATGATCAGATAAATACAACTTTATAGCTAAAATATTAAGCCAGGGTTAAGTGAAAAGCACAGAAATCACCTCTGATCTGCACATGCTTCTCTAGCATGCGCTGTCTTCCATAATTATGATGGCTGATGTGCGTTATTTTGTATTAATTAAACAATAAATAAACACAAGATATGGTTTTAATACTAATAATGATTATAGGTGTCCAAACTGTCCATACATCCATCTTCCATACCGCTTAACAGCAGGACAATGATATCAGAGTAAAGTGGTTGAAACGTTCTGGGAACGTTAGAATAACGTTACAGCAACGTTAAAATAATGCTTGAGCAACGTTAAAATAATGTTAGAATAACGTTAGGGGAAAGTAAAGTAAAGTTATAATAACGTTCTAAAAAACAAAAAAATCATTATTTCTGTTAAGAAAACATGGCTAATCAAAAACAAACCTAATAAAAGAACGTTCTGGGAACCAAAAATTGATAGCTGGCTATTAGTGAATCGCTTGCTTTAGTTCACTCTGACTGAAACTATGACAATGACGAGTGACTTTTTCCAACATATTTTTAAAAACACATATGGACATTCGTTATACGGCATACATCTTAAATAAATGGTATGATAAGTACGCAAAATGTTTACATTTTTCAGATGCCAGTAGGTGGCGATAAATGGATTCATGAGTGAATTTCAACCGATTTGTACAAAACAAAGCTTGGAGACAATTTTCATCGGCAGAGAATGCAATAATAATCAGGAATGAATCTATAATGTACGTTTAAAAAAAAAAAATGATTAATTAATTAAAACATTTTTTTTTATAAAATATTAAACAATTGTGACAGCACAGCTGTGTTTACCTGTGACTTGCCTGACAACACTTGTTCGTGTGCTAGTGCCTACTATTTATGATATATCTGTTCATAGTGAGAATTTGCTGTTTTGCTTTTGATTGCAATTATTAGCATTCAACATTTTTGTTGTAGCCTATATTATGCAGTGATTTCTTCAGATAAAATACAACGTGCAACACTTTACAAAATTTGTCCATTTATTCCAACCCAAAAACACTGTGTGAACGTTCACTGCTCATCATCACAGATCAGCAACTTTCTCCAAGAGTGATGAACCATGTAGTAAAGTGGGTGATTTTAACAGGATGAGATAGCGGAGGCAGTATCCCTTTTCCCCCCTTATATATATATATATATATATATATATATATATATATATATATATATATATATATATATATAATTGTAGGTGGTATTCAGTACTCATAAGCCCTCAGAATGAGTAGGCGGACGTGTGGGATCTTGCTGTAGGGGTAGCAGACACGGGTGATTAATTTCATGGTTTATTTATCTCTCTATCCTATCAAAACCAGAGCAAAGAACAAAAAAAACACACATCAGGATTGACTTGCTACGACAACCAGTCAAAACCTTTTTTAGAGCAAAAACGTTGACCCTGCTGGTGGTACGCTAGGCCTCTAGGGCTAGAGAATGATCACATCACTCTGAGATCCCGCTACAGACTTTTACTTAAAGAGAAACAGAGCTGGAAAAAAAACAAAGGAGACTGTTTCGAAGCAAACCTTGAAAGAATATAACACGAAGCCGGCAACCGCAGGTAAATCCGCAATTTGGAATTCAGTTAAAAGAGGTGAAAAATCTCCAAGTTGTTCTCCTGAGTGCTAGAAAATCTAAGAGCTTCCCATGAACTTTGTTTTTATCTGTGTACTTTGCTCTTTGTGGCAAGCAGACAACGTAGACATATCTTGCAATTTCCAGACCCCAGTGTCAATTTGAGAGAAATGCAAGAAGGGAAAGTACAATAAACGAAAGATTCAATTGCAATTCAACAAAAGGCTATAAATCAAAAGTTTCTGCGCTCTATGTGAAATCATTTTTCTCTGCATATAGGCTGGAAAGTTTGTCAGAAAGTTCTTTAGTTTCTAGAGGTACAGCATACTGAGCGAACTGATATATTTTGCCTGTTTTCAGCACATTACGAGAAACAGATGGAAGCTTGATGTCTTAAGCCGTTCATCTGCAAGAGGTTGATGTAAGTTGGTTTCCTACTGGGTCCACATTGAGAGTAAAGTGGATAAAGTGTGATGATTCCTGCTGGGTAAAACGGATACGGCTCAGCATGCCACTCCGGACTCTGAGGGAACCAGGGAGGATTATCAAAAACCAAGAGCTAGAGCTTCAACATCAGGTGCTGTAGACGAGGCTTAAGCAGGTTAATTAGGTTTTATATTTAAGCCAACTGCTTGCTGAAGTTTGCATGGAATTTATGAAGTCTGTAAAGTTGTATGGGTTCCTGGAAGCTACAGTATGTGCCGCAATAGGCACACTTGCACAAACAACCTTGTTTTAGGTGTGAATCATGTGTGAAAAGAAATGGTGGCAAATCAGATGAGATTAAAGAGTTGCAACATTGCTGGAGAACTTCTGTATTGATCTGATGTGTGAGCATTGACAGTTTGAGTAAGATTCGGACGTTCTGATGTAAGACGTCAGCTCTCTGTCTGATGCAGTTACTTCATGCCATTTGCTTGTGGGCTTATGTGAGGTGAAAAATCTTACTGTTTATAGCAAAAATGCAATAAACACAAGCTATGTTGCCATCCAAAGACAGTTCTGGAAGGTAATTATAACAGATTATTTTCATGGCTCAGGCATTTCAGATTGACCAAATCAACATTTGAGATGCTGTGCGATGAAATTGGTCCACTGGTCTGTCCAGTTATCCAATCACATCCTCTGTTGAGGCAAAGTCACGTGCTTTTATAAAGTCACGGGATTTATTCGGTAAATGTGTTTTTATCGTAATGTATGTGCATGTCTTCTTACCGGATGAAAAATGATCCATCTCAAATGAACACATTCGTTTTTAATGTGCATTTTTAGAATTGATGCGCACCTTGGTGTTTCCATCCAGTGTTTTTTCCATGTGCTATCCCAAAATTTGCATAAAAATAGGTGGATGGAAATATAGCTATTGTGAACTAAATGTGTCAGCACCAAATAAATCATCTCCCTGTCCCATTCATGTTGGTTAATATATCCTAGATGTATTTCCTGACAATCAACACACATCTGGTCATATTCTATTTCAGTCTCACTAATATATAACTGTGTATATAAAACTGTATTGACAATATCATTTATTATAAAAACTGACTTTGTCATATTGCCATCATTATCCTTTCAGAAAAAGTTAACTGTTTTTGCTTTGTTTATGTATCATAATCATAATATAGTTATATAATCATATTATCTTATTTTTTCTGTAATGTGCACCATATGATTGCAGAATTAATGTATATATATATATATATATATATATATATATATATATATATATATATATATAATGTATATATGTATGTATGTGTGTGTGTGTATTATTATTTCACAGTGGCATGATTATCCTTACATGAACTAAACTCGCTAAGAACAAATTAAGGACATTATTGATTGATTGATTGATTGATTCTAGTTTTGTATTTCCTAGCCAGAATAGACATCCATTTCATAGAATGACCCATTAATTAGGTTTCTTGTGTGACAGTTTTGTAGCCGTGTGTTACATTACTTTGTCCAGAGGACAGTGGAAGCCAGAGCAACAATGCGACATAAGTGTATTTTAAATGTAAAACTTTTGTAATGTTATTCTACAATGTGTCCAACTAGATGTCACAATGAAATGTCTGGAACACGACAGCAAATGTTCAGATTCCCACACTCTGCCGCGGACACCCTTCCTGTCTCCACATTCTTGATCTCATTCTGCTGAGATAGAACGCCTCCAAGTCTCATTCAGTTTCACTCTGATAGAATCACTCCCAAGAAACCAACATTCGCAATGAGCCACATTGTACTGCGGAACAAAAGGCACCAGGGTTGTTTTAGCCTTATTATGCCGCTTGACCTTCTTCTAGTGCAGTTAAAGAAAGGAATAAAGACGTAGATCAATTAGCTAAACAATGTCCCCACCAAAATAACATGGATTTCTGACTCATTTTACAGAGTCTGTTTGCGAATTAATGCGCGCACATCCTGAGGAGGTGCTCGGCTCGCAGATTAATCTTTCCTGCCATTCTAAAAATGCCAGTGAGCACCTTTTCTGCATCAGTACATTAAGAGCACATAAATCACTACATGTGTCTAAAGAAGGAGTCTATCAAATTTTATAGCTTTTAGGGACATTTCAGCTAATTTAGCAGACTTTGCTACATGACATAACGATGATGAACCTAGTGACTTTTCTAGTCAGTATCGCACAAACATCTTAAAATGGTGTCTTCTTGTTTGACTCTGAATTAAAGTTTCATCCAAAAAGGTCTCATTTCTGGAGAACGCTATTTTGCTTCCCATTCATCTCAATGGCAGCTGTTAGGAAGTAACTGCAACCTGCTGCCGTATTATCTAATTAAATTTTTTTTTTCAGTGATGTACAGTGTGATTGACTGGAAAATTTTAGTTGGAAGTGCAGAATTTCAATTACTTCAGTATCTCAGCAGTAGACATTAGTCATGTACTGCTATATGTATGCTATATACTTTATTATAAGCTTGTAGACTATGTGCGGGAAAGAACCAAAGGAAAAGTGTGTAATTTCACCATTTCACCAGCAGTGTGGGCAGCCTCGGGATGTTCACTTACAGTAAATTACCGTGAAGATTAGGCAAATGAGTCCGTTGACGTAGGACTGTGCGCTACTTTCCAGTTCCCGCTGGATTTTATCCTCTTAAATTTAAGCTTAATAAAGCCTGAACCTCATCGTTGGTTGGATTTTTCCATTGTTGATGACAACTCTTACTGCATGCACCGCAGCAGACTTTTAAAAATGGTGGTTGAAATAAAATGCCATGTGGAGTCAACCAATCGAAATGCTGTGTGAACTCAACCAATCAGTGTTCAGCGCCCAAGTACCACCCACCGAAGGTTCCTGAACTTGAGGGGGAAATAAAAAAAACAAAAAAACAAATTTGTGGTCGAAACACACAGAGTACTACCCCAAAGTTCCTAGTTCCTGGGGACCGTTCCTGCTGTGGAAATGCTGCTTAAAGTGGACTATCGAAATAAAGTGTAACCAAAAATGAATCCCTGATTGTAAAACTCACAGTCAACCCCTCAGCATTTGTCTTTTCAGGAGCAAATCCATAATAGATTGTTGATTTCAACCACACAAGGCAAGTGTTTCTGGGAATGTCCTGTATTCCAAATCTGGTATGTTTACACCCAAATCAAGGTTAACTGCATCATCATTTACTCATTTGTCTCCACTCAACGCTGGCATGAATGGCACGCTGGTGTTTTTAAGAGACCAACGGCAGCAGCTGGCGCAACCGTTGCTTTAAATCACACCGGACCGCAAATGCGGCTAAAACTGCTTGATGGTCAACAGGGTCGTTTCACCTTCTCTCCTCCCCACCAGCTCGATTTTTCACTCTGTTCTTCCACGAAATGCATTTTCACAGGGTTTTTTTTTTTTTTTTCTCAGTCGGTCTGACCACATCTCCTCTTCCATTGAGCAAAACGGCCTTTGAGCACTGAAAATCAGATTCTTATAGCTACATTTTTTATTTATTTTTTTGCGTTTTTGTATTTATATGCACTGGCAGAGATCAAGTGCCTTTTTGCCAGCAGGTTTCTTTGTGTATTTCCTCTCTGCTGTTATTTATATTCTCATAGTGCAGAGAAGGAACCTCTTACGCTGACTCAAATAGAGAATATGCCTTCCAGCTATTTCTGCGTTTCCAACCCTTCCTCTCTGCACATGAATGCCAGTCCCTTGTGTAATTGTTGCTCTACTGTATTTTTCAAACAGGATTTCATGTGTTTGTATAGATACTGTTGCATTCTGCCACACTAGCTGATGTTAACGTGAAGAATTCGGCTGGTTTCCCTTGCGATGGCTCGGTTTGTGCATTGTAATATATGCATGTTTTTCACTTGCCAAAAATTCGAGCGTCCCTCCACGGCTGTCATGTCTTTCTGTTCCGGCACAACTTCAGTCTTTACACAACAATATATGGCCCTGCCATGGGACTGGATCGATAAAAGTCCCACTCGCAATTTAATTGCAAAAGGATACAGGGAGAGGAGAGTCCTTGATGGGAAAGCGAAGAGTAAAACAATTCTTTTATGATTTAAGAAACCTTGGCTCAAGAAACGATGCCATACAGAGAGCCATCACAATTGGAGTGTGTCCTGCGAAGATTGTTTTTCACAAGCTTCTGGCGGATAATACTGCGAGGCTGTTATGAGCCTTTTAAACCGATGTCACTCTGTGGAATTTCTTATTTAACAAGCAATTCATCTAGCCACCCGCCTGGCCTTTTTTTCTGTATGCCAAAATGCCCTCCTTTGCCTTCTTCAATTTGCTTTCCGGTGTTGTCAAAACGATGGCGGCATTATTCGCTCATTATGTGGATAGAGGCTGTGGCTTGGATTTGCTCACTAGATGGATTGCTTAGGCTATTACCTTGAGGCCTTTATACTCACCAGGTTATTGCTTGTTACATAGAGTTAATTGCAGTGGTCTGATGCTTGCTTAAATCCACACCGCAAATAATTTATAAATAATTTACCATATAATAATGCTGTATTTCAAACAGTGAACAATTATTTCATATTTGGATGCACTGGAGAACTTCTCGTGAAAAATTTCAGCATAATTTACTAATAGCACATGAACTTGTTCCTAACCTTGTTCTAATGTTAAAGTGCCTCTGTTAGTCTTTTTTAAAGCTTCCTAATTTTGTTTTGGAGGTCTCCTACAATAGGTTTACATGCATCCAAAGTCAAAAAAACACTTTAACTCTTTCCCCCTCATTGGCGGAAATTTCCAGCTTTCCGTGTTTTCACTGTTATGTGAAACATGAAACATGAAAACTTGAAACATGAAACTTTGCTGGCGCAAATGCCGGCGATGGCTGGCAACTTTTTCCAAAAACGCTGGCGGGGAAAGAGTTAATTTTCTCATAATATACATTGCACATCACCTCAATTTAAAGAGTCGTTCGAAGATTCAGTCTCTCTAAACCCCTCCTTTCTGAGAGCTTCCTCTGCTCTGATTGGTCAGACAGCCCAGTCGTGATTGGTCTACCACTTTTAGCGCGTGTCGGAAATGAAGCACCTATTACCATTTCAGCTTTGGAATTTCAGCTTTAGATGCTTCCTCAGCGCTTGATACACAGTGATACGAACAATGGTGTGATTTTTCCCTATCAATACAAGCTCGAGTCCTCATCCTTTGGGAGTGCATGAAAAGTGGATTTACAGCACTGTAAACAGAGTCTTCTCGACATGTTGATAACACGAACCAAACTCCAGGCCTCAGCTACAACTACAGTGTTTGAGGGCGGGACAATAGACATCGTTTACAGGCAGCCAATGAAGACTGTTGGCTGGCGTTATGCAAATTTGTTACATAGGTGTGTAATAGGAAGTGAGACTAGAATTGCTGACGACTCGTTTCGGCAGTTCAGAATCGATTCTTTTTTTTTTTTTAGGAGACGATAACTTGATTTATCGTGCACTTTGATCTTTAAAACTTTGCAGACGTTTCACAAACAGCCATATTACACACTGAATGAAAGAAAATATTCGAAAAAGCATAAGAGGGGCACTTTAACAAATTTGGAGAATTCTAAATAAGTGAAAATAAATGGCCGCAGAGTGAACTGACTTAGGCTTATTTAAATGGTGTGAATTTATTGAATGATTTCAAAACACCTGGGATATTGAACGTATTGAACATATGGAACACATTTATGACAGTTGAGTTAGTTTGTTCTTTTGTTTCTTGATATTTGATTTGATACCAATAAATACTAATAATAATTTACAATAATACAGCTACTTGCCGACTATGTATTTATTTTTTACACTATAGTTTTTGGGAACCCAAGTATTTTACAGTCTTAAATGTTTCTATTGCTTGTTTAACTTATGGTAGATACGTGACTAAAGACAGTGAGTAACCAACGACTATACTCTTTCCTGACCTTTGTGTTGCCTTATTTAGTTTACCATGACAACAGTCATCTTTCACATAAAACCTGTCTTGTTTGCTGCTTGGTGGCAATATGATGTCTTCAAGAGAATCTGCCAGTGCTGTTCGTAATTTAAATCTTATTTTCAGCACATTACCTCAGAGGTGACGAAAAAAACGAGTGCCAAATTTGATACGACCTCTCAATTAAACCTCGACAATTATGTGTTAAAGGAGAAAAAAAAGCATTTAAAATCATATTTTGAAGAATCAAGCTGATACTTGTGCATTTAAATTGTGCTTCCATTTGAAATTATCTCCAAGTGTTGACTCCGAAAAAAGCGCATTTATTTAAAATGTAAAGCATTTAAATCTCACTGAATTTAACTATCAACTCAAACTTGAATCCATATTTGTATCTGGGAGCTGATTTTGATGTACCGAATTGATATCTGTCTGCTTTGTGTGAACTGCAACTGATCCAGCTAGCAATTTGTTATCTCCACGTGCAAGCTGTTTCTTGAGGGAGGTCGAACATTTATTATTTTTTTTATGTTTAAGGCACCTGCAGAGGCAAATAAAGATGTTACAAGAAACAGCAGGGTGTGGGTGGGTGGTGGTGGTGTTGGTGGTGGGGGGGTGGTGTTGGTGAGAGAACATTATGAAGGGGTCAAAAGTCTTGATGTATGATTAAACATTTATTATGGTTCTTCCATCACATTTTATTTGGAAAGACACTCACGAATCATAGTGCACGACCCCTGACCTCCCCCATGATCTTAAATACCATAAAGTCTATTATACCATTTAAAGTCTGCATTTGGGTTACCAAGGTTGTGCTTTTTGGCAAGAGTATAGGTCACTCTCGGAAGAGCACAATCACATCTTATCCTTTTTTTTTTTTTTTTTTCATCTCGGATTGAAATGTTCTCTGCCTCACTGTAGTCAATTAAATCTGCATTACATGGTCTTTTAAGGCAGTGTGTAATTATGAGATATTAAGTCAAATTTATGAAACAAAATTGTGAATGTGCAGTACGGATGGTGCTTTTTTTTAAATAAAACAGAATAAGATGAACAATAATTGCAGGCTTGGTAGATTCATTCCTCAGCGAATTACATCTAAGGGTTATTTAAACACTTTGATGATGGATAAAAACAAGCTCCTGTCTAATGCTGATGTTGTCTGGGGTTAGTCATAATGGCTCTTCATCTGCGGACAGTAATTACACCTTGTAGTCTTTTATTTCTGTAAAATGTGTTGTGCTGATCAATAATGTCAAGTTTACTCTATTTGGAAAACAAGGATGATACATATATATATATATACTCACTGGCCACTTTATTAGGTACACCTTGCTTGTTCCATGTTGGACCCCACTTATGCCTTCAGAACTGCCTTAATTCTTCATGGCATAGATTCAGCGAGGTGCTTGAAACATTCCTCATTCCGCATTCCAGATTTTGGTCCATATTGACATGATAGTATCACACAGTTGCTACAGGTTTGTCGGCTGCACATCGAATCCTTAATTTCACCACATCCCAAAGCTGCTCTAATGGATTGAGATCTGGTGACAATGGAGGATATTTGAGTATAGTGAACTCATTGTCATTTTCAAGAAACCAGTTTTTTGATGATTTGAGCTTTGTGACATGGTGTGTTATCCTGCTCAGAAGATGATGCACTGTGGTCATAAAGGGATGGACAACAACAATGGTCCGCAACAATACTCAGATGTTTAAACAATGCTCAATTGGTACTAAGGGACCCAAAGTGTGCCAAGAAAATTCCCCCCACACCATTACACCACCAGCAGCCTGAACCACTGATACAAGGCCAGATGGATCCATGCTTTCATGCTGTTCACGCCAAATTCTGACCCTACCATCTGAACGTCTCAGCAGAAATCGAGACTCAGCAGACCAAGCAATGTTTTTCCAATCTGTTGTCCAATTTGGTGATCCCGTGTGAATTGTAGCCTTAGTTTCCTGTTCTTAGCTGACAGGAGTGTCATCCGGTGTGTCTTCTGCTGCTGTAGCTCATCTGCTTCAAGATTTGATGTGTTGTGCGTTCAGAAATGCTCTTCTGCAGACCTCGGTTGTAATGAGTGCTTATTTGAGTTACTGTTACCTTTCTCTTGGCTCCAACCAGTCTGGCCATTCTCCTCTGACCTCTGGCATCAACAAGGCGTTTTGTTTTGTGAGAAAGAACTAGTGTTCATTGCAAGTGCATGATACTTTTGATCCTACAATTATTGCATCTATTTACTATCTATTTTTTTTTTTTTATTGGTATAATCTAAAGCCATTGAGATTCACACCATTAAAAAACTGAATGTTTAATTTGTATTCATCTTCGTCATTTTAAAGAGACACTTTTGAACGTTTAAGAGTGGGAAACATTGGTATTTTTCTTTCCATGTTTCCATTCACCAGCCTTTGAAATGCAGAGTGCGCCTGTATTTGTGGTTATTTATTCCATAATCAGGCGGTAGTAAACAGTGATATGCAACCATTAGGTAGTTTAAAATACGCCTGGAAGCTCTTTTAGTCCATTATATGTTTTTTTATGTCAGAAAACGACGCCCCTACTCCAAACTTAAGTAGAAAAAAGCCCTCCTTCATCGTCGAGATCCTTTGCAGTGACAAGATTCAAAGAGGCATGTTGTGTTACCTTTTCATTTATCTGCTGTGCGTACTACTGTGCAGGTTCATAACACTAATTAAGATGCAACTTAGAATGTCATCGGCCCAGCAGGAGAGAACCTTTAACGCTAATGCAGAGTCTTCCCTTGCCAGATCTGTACATTGATGTGCTGTTTTAAAGGGATATTTCAGTCTGAAATGGACCTTAGTTGTTTGTTTAAAAAAAAAAATCTTAGGATGTGTTCACACTAGGCAGATTTGGTTTCGATTTAAATAAACTCAGGTGTGATTGCTCTGTTAGTGCGATTCATTTGAATAAGTGTGAACGCCATTTGAACCATGGTGCGCACCAAACAAGTGGACCAAGACCCCTGAAAAGTTGAGTCCCGGTCAGCTTCCAAACGAACTCTAGTCTCGCATAGCCAGACCAGACTTTTTGTTTTCTTCATTATGCTACAACTTCTGTTGATGGTGTTAAAAGGATCTTTCGCATCGGGTAATTCTAGGAACTAGCCACCAGGGTGGTTCCCCGAGAACTAATGGTTCCCCTAGGAACATTTTCCTGGTTGCATTTGCACCGCCATTAGGAACTCTGAAGTGACGTAAGCCACGCTGATTGTTGTGACTTTTATTTTGATGGCGTGGCAGACTTTTATTTTGACGGCACTGAGAATGCCAGCCAGAACCTGAGTACACAGTGCTCGCATTCTCTGTGTTCATTCGTTTACGATCTGTCTAACAGTCCTGTCTAATACGTTATTAGATAGAGCTGTTATACATAGAAAGTAGACTGTATATGAAAAGGTGTTAGCGTGATGCTAGCTGAGCAGAAATACATAATCATGTATTTTCTTGGTCCCCTTAAAGTTGCGTTGGATATCTTCCTTAGCGTAAGACGCCCATCTATCACTGTTTTCCATGTTCGTGGAGTTAGTTTCTGGATTAAATATATAGGCTATAATCTGTGTGTTTACACATCTTTTTTTTTTTTTTTAAATGGCAGGTACTGGTGTTTTGCGTGTGTTCAGCCAATCAGTGTACACTAACGCCACTGGTAGCTTCTATAGTGCTGGTTTAGAACCTACTCTGAAGTAGGAGCTAAATTAGTTCCTCCAAAAGGAGTTCCTGCGGTGCGAACACTCCAAAAAACGGGTACTTCCGCCAATAGTTCTAGGAACTATGAAAAGGTTCCTCTGGTGCGAAAGCCCCTATTGAAACACCAAAAAAAAAAAAAAAACTTAAAAGTGGTCCAAACTATGTGTGTCTTATATGGAAGAATTTTAATTTTGGGATTAACTATTTTTGGGTGAAAGCTCTCAGTAATGTCCTTATCAATCTCTTCACCCTAGTGGCCCCAGTCTAGTACAGAGACACCGATAAGAGGCGGAGCCTGCTAATTATTCAGATGTACCCTGATGAAGGGCTGTAATAAAGAAATAAAGTCCACATCCAGTCTGTGTTGAAAATCAGGAGTGCGCTCTTCGATTGCAGACCCTCCGGGCCAGAAGAACCCTTGGATAATGAGTACGATGAGAGATTAGACTGGATCAAAGTGGAGATTAAACAGGGCAGCAAACACATCGATGCTTCTAATTAGCAAGTCTGTGAAATTTGCTGAATTGGTGCAAATATCATGGATGCCGCTGAGGTGTTCATATCATTCCATTATTTTCCAGGAAATCTATTGACTGTGCCAAACCCAAAATCACGCAGAAGAGGTGAGAGGTGCAAGAAGACTCATCTTAATTAGGGAAATTGGTGAATTATTATTTGTGACACATGCTTTCGTGAGTCACGCTTTTTGGAGTGATTAATAACTGTGATTAGTAATGTGTCGTTTCACAGCTGTGATGGCAGTGCATCTTCAATACTTTGATCAAAAAAAGCCTTGCTGGTAATGAACAGGCCCAAACAGAATCCACTGACTATTTATACATTTTCAGTGCAGTTTATATCAGTGAGTGTGTGTGTGTTAGGGATGTCAAATTAAAAAGTATTGTGTTAAATGATTTAACGCATTTAAAGCACCCGCCCCAGCACAGACCTATAGGTCATCTTACATTTCATATAGTCAATTGTTGACGAACATGAACAACTCACTGCATGATGGAGTCTATAGAATGCGGTCAGTGGCAAAAATGACCCTGTATGAGTTTTTGTCTCATATTTCTATCATGTGATTAACTAATATCACACGAGTAATTAGTGCAGAATCCCACAAGTGCTGTTTTGTCCCTAATAGCATTATTAATAGCATAATTTCGTTTTCAACAAAATGGGTGAACCAATGATTCAATGGCCTATTCATAAAGAGAGCCATTTACTTAATTCCTGAATGAATCAGCCATTTGATCGAATAAATGAATGAATGACTCAATGACTTACCTATTTAGACATTTAACACCACCTACTGGCAATTTAAGTTTTTTAGATGTATTGTAGAGTATCATTTCGTTCCCTTTTTGTCAGTCACGACTAACGTTATGTCGACATTGGGGCTCCCAAGTTTGACCCCTAATGTCGTCACTCAACATAGCGTCTCCGTTCCCTCCATCAGAGAAAGAGGGTTACATAAGTAACCGAGATGTTCCCTTTCTGTCAGTCAAGTTCGACGTTATGTTGAGTGATGGCATTAGGGGTCATACTTTGAACACGACTGACAGAAAGGAAACAAGGCATTAACCGAGACATTAAAATATAAAACCATTAAAGGGTTAGTTCACCCAAAAGTGGAAATTTTGTCATCATTTACTCAACCTCACGTTGTTTCAAACTTGTATGACTTTCTTTCTTTTGTGGAACATAAAAAAAAAGTTATTTTGAAGAATGTTGGTAACCAAACTGTTTTGGTTACCATTTACTGTATGAACAGTATTTGGTGTATGAACAAAAAAATACTGAGACATTTCTCAAATTATCTTCTTTTATGTTTCACAGAAGAAAGAAATTCATACAAGTTTGAAACGAAATGAGGGCGAGTAAATGATGACAGAATTTTCATTTTTGGGGGAACTATCCCTTTAATACCCATTTAAACCCGTTAAAATCGTGTCATTATTTAATGGTAATCAGTGTAAATGCATTCATGCCACCTCTGAACTGCAATAAACGGTCTGTAAATATATCTAAATACCAATTCAGATGCAGCTTCAGTAAATAAAAGGCTAAAAGTTTGTGTAATAAATTCTGTTGAATCAAATAAAATACTTTTTGTAAAGTCTAAGATGCTTTTCTCTCATATTGCATATTCATGCACCCTTGAAAGAGCAGGTAATTGTTTTAAAGGATAATTCCGGTATTTAGCACTTTGAGTCTCTTTTCTGGTTTGTTTTGGATGAACTAGAGTGGTGGACACAGACATTTTGACGATGGGTCCTGTCTGGACTTTTTGACTCGTTTAGAATCGCCTTTGACCGCTTCAGAATGGCAGGCTACGGGCATGCACGAACATGTCCTTAAAACAACCCTTAACGTTCATTTTCAAAACTGTGCAACTCACCTCAAGAGTGGTTAGTGGTGTTCGTTGATGTTCCAAAACAAGTAGCGTAGCGAAATACAGTTTCTGTCGTGTTTTATTTGGCATTTTGTAAAATCCCATTGATTTCTGTTGGAGGACTCATTGCTCGTTGATATTAGTGCGCTTCAGACTCAAATACCGAGCGGAAGTTTATACGCGGTTGTGAGGTATCTGAAAAAATAGTTCCACTATAGCAAATAACACGGATTGAAATCATACATTGCGCCGATATATTTGTTTTTAATCATCAACGAACACCACTAACCACTCGGTGAGTTGCACAGTTTTGAAAACGAACGTTAAGGGTTGTTTTAAGGACATGTTCGTGCATGCCCGTAGCCAGCCACTCTGAAGCGGTCAAAGGCGATTCTAAACGAGTCAAAAAGTCCAGACAGGACCCATCGTCAAAATTTCTGTGTCCACCACTCTAGTTCATCCAAAACAAACCAGAAAAGAGACTCAAAGTGCTAAATACCGGAATTATCCTTTAAGTAACTGCTGATGTTGTGCATTGGATGAAGTTTGAAAAGAATAGAATATTTCGAAATATAATATAAACACACAAGGATGTGTGGAATAGCATGTGGAATGATGTGCATTGGAATTCTATGGAATTCTGTAGCAGATTCTATATGGTTATAGCCTGGGAAAACCCAGACAACTTCCGGCAAATTCAGATTTGCTCGAGAAGTAGTCTGGCAAAGAGCTCATTCAAGCCCATTTCCATGGCCTAGAAATCGTGGCACCAATCAGAAACGTTGAGGCGGGCTTTACACGATAACGATCGCTCTGATTGGTTTTAGGTCTATCCAATTGCGCCCAGAGGCATTTTAGTGACGTCCGTTGGTGAAGCGCACCAACTTTTAAATGCATTATTATATTCAAATTGCAAGCACATGAGGACAGTCTCCATGAAAGACCCACTGGCAGATGAACGTGCTACTACATTTCTCTCCGAAACGGTAGGAAATTAAATTAGATTTAATAGAGGATTTTAACTGTGACACGATGATTGACAGGGCGGTTTAAGTGACGCACGCGACAGATCCGTCCGATAAAGATGACGAAGTAGTATGTCCCAAAGCTTGCCTACTTTTTTGCTACACATTCAAAAGTAAATACCTTTTCTTCACAAAAAGAGTACATACTTTTATGGCGTAGTGTAACTTAGGCGAATTGGGACGCAGCATATGGCTTTACACGATGACGATCGCTCTGATTGGTTTTAGGAATTTTAGGTCTATCCAACTGCGCCCAGAGGCATTTGAGCGACGTCCGTTGGTGACGCCCCTTTGGAAATGATTTGTCTATGGAGCTTTGCCAGACCATAACTCAGTTACTACTGAGAATGGTCTGGTTTTAACCAGGCTAATATGGTGATGCTTTTATGCCGAATTAAGCTGTCTGCTTTGGCAAGTCTCATGATGATGTGTTCTTACAACCTTCGAGAATGATGACAGTAGCCTCGTATCAGTGGTGCTTGCAATATAAAGGAAATGTATCCGTTTTGACGCATGCAACATGGATATTGCATTATCCCACTTCCCTCACATGTTTAATTCAGCTGCTAGCCGCGTTTTCACCCCAGGACAGAAAAAAACACAGCTGCTCTCCTCTTCAAACTCTGTTAGATCGTATCTGTGTTTTCTGTTTGTGGTGTAAGTACAAAAGATTAGTCTGCTGCATGTAAAACGCAACCAGATGTTTCAACGGTCAGGCAATGACAAGGTCCTAACAATGAGGTGTCCTGCAGGGTCTGTGATATTGACCCCCTACCCTGTGCTCGATGTGTTATGCTGCATAGTGATTGTTTTGCCGTGATGTTTGACCCTCCTTTAGTTGTAAAGTCCCATAAGATGGAGAGGACGCAAGGACTGAAGGGCGACAAAGATTTATTCTCTCACGTCCAGAGTCAACTGTACTCTTTGGTCTTTTCCTGAAGGACGCAGCAACATCAGCCAGGACAAATAGAAAGTTTGTTGTGTTTTTTTAGCAGGCTGCGTTGCTGGAAGTCTCAGGGTGTGTTTTATTTGGAGGTTTTCTCTTCGCATTAAACTCACGATGAGTTGTTTTTGCAATCATTTTGTTGTTTTTTTGTGAGTTGCTCCGACTTAGGGATTTGAACTGAGAACAGGTTCATTTAAAATGTAGAATAACATGGTAAGTTCTAACTTCTAACTTCTTAAGAGGTACATGGAGGACTGTAGCAAATATTGCAGCGGTCGTTTTTGACAGGGTAATATAACAAAAAGTCTAGAGATTTACATATACATAAAAAAGAAGGTGAAACTTTACAATAAGGTCTCATTTGTTAACATTAGTTAATGTATTAACTAACATTATTTTAACCATGAGCAATACATTTGTTAAAGTATTTGAAGAGTTCAGATGCAAAGTGCCATCTGAAATTTCCTTCTAGAATGATAATTTTTATAAAGCATGTATATTTAAGTTCAGTAATTTCACTTAAATGACAATTAATAGGTAATTTGCATTGCCATTTAAGTGAAATTATAGAACTTAAATATACGAGCTTGATAAAAATGATCATTTTAGAAGAAAATTTCAGATGGCATTTAGAGGCTTTTGCATCTGAACTCATTTATTAATCCTTGATAACATTAGTTAAAAATACTACTGTTTGTACATGTTCACAGTGCATTAACTAATGTTAACAAATATGTTATATAAATGTTGAAATTAACATTATCCAAGATTAATAAATGCTGTAAAAGTATTGTTCATTCTTAGCCCATGCAAACTAGTAGTTAATATTGTTAACAAATGAAACCTTATTGTAAAGTGTTACCTTAATAATGATAATAAAAGATGCTGCTTAAAGGTGCGGTCATGTTCACATTAAAATTTCAGCAAAATTTCACAGGGAATAAAAAATCATCAGTTGTATGTAGCATCGCTTTCTGTTCATCAAATTTGTGTGACTAACTTGAACAAGGAGCGGAGTCTACATGGGGAGCTTTTTTGCGAAACTCCCAATCTTGTCAATTCCTATTGAAATGACCGAATTTCACCCACAAGATTCCACCGAGCAAAGGTAAATGTGACACTGACCACACTTTAATGATTGAGAAAATGCAGCATCATTCTCTCTGAAAAAGATCCATGATATTCGGTTACATTACTTGTTAGTGCATGATCAAAACAGCACTAAAACTACTAATATTCAGCAACACAGCAAGTGAATCTAAAGTGCAAAACAAAGTACAGAGTGTTTAGTTCGATTCCCAAACAAATGACTCTTAGGTGCCGATTCTACCGACAAACAGTGCGACCAGTGTAGTCTGATTGTTTCCCAAATTAATGACTCTTATGAACCAATTCTTTTTAGTGATTCAAGTACTTTTGTGGACTAATTGTCCATCTGACAATGTGTAGGCTAGCTAAAAATACACATTGTAAATGTTGTAGTATTATTGTGAATGTTAAATGAATGGATTTAATACCTTACCACATTTTTATTTTATTTTAATTATTAGATTGCATTCCCAGTGATATTGGCACTGGAATTGAACACCTTTTTGTAAAATATTCTATGCAGAATAGTTTTACTGCAACCATCAACCACCTTAAAAACTCCAGAAACTGTGTAGCAATGTGCTAGCAAACAGAACCACTATTTATTTTTTTCCTCCAGAAAATCTATGTTTTATGTGATAGTGGATGCAACATACCTAAGGTCTTGTTGTGTGTTAACATGCATAAAGGACGAGCATTGACATCCCGTCTTCTTTACCATTACATCCAGTGAGAAGTAACGGCATGCTTTAATTTAATTCAGCTTCTTCTCTAAGCTCAACCTGAGTAAATTGAAAGCACTTTGCTATAGAAATGTTCCGTCAATCACCTCTTCCTCTGGTGTCCCTGTGGAAAAATGAATGGTTGCATTAAGATAGATGTTATGGTCATTCAGATGGTTCCCACAGAGCAAATAACATCCTAAGTGAAACGTAGTGGTCGCAGGAGAATCATCGGAGGGCTGTAAAATGAAAGCTTTAAATCTGGACCATTAGATAAGGCTGTCATAACAAGGCTACCTTGCCATCATGTTGCTGTGGGCATATAATTCAACCAGGAACTGTCAGATAATGTATTTATGTTTCAGAGATGCATTGAGAAATGTTAGATGATGTTAAAGCCATTGTTAAGTGGGCCTCATATGCGTTTGCTTGTGTGGCTAGCGATGGAAACCGGACTGTCAGTCAAAGGAACGCACCCGCCCTTTAATGTCAAACAATTAGAATGACTCAATCAGACAGCAGGAGAGGAGGAGCTGATCTTCACCCATATTTAGCTGATTTGGCTGCGTTTGACGGACAGGTGGACAGGCGAGATGTCCGTGAAGCGTGAGGATGTGACGGGATGCTGACAAGCATGTTCCGCTTAAGGAATGAGAAAACAGATCTTAAAATTTCACTCACAAAAAGTTTGGAAGGAAGTCTTTTTTTATTTACATGCAAATCATGATGTACTCTAGTCTTGCGTAGCCAGACCTTCAGACCGACGGAAGCAACCAGTCACAGTTTAGGGGTGTGAAAATTGAAAGTCGATGTCCCCACAATATCAGACCGACGTGCAATTCATTTGAGTGTTGTGCAATTTTTCTGCAACAATGGTCCTGTGAACTTCATATTGATCCTGATAAGCGCTCATTGTCTAACAGTTTATTTTTCCATGAGGGGGTTTGGCTTCATTATGGCTTTGTTTCCAGGCGGACCGTTAAAAACGCGACACACACCTCTCCTGAAGTGTTTCCCATTTTGTGTGCCTGATGCTTAGACGTTCAGCCTATGGTCTGAGGCTGATATATATTTGAAAATAACTTACAAATATAAGTTTTAGATTATTCGCTTTGACGTCCTAAAAGCAGATATATGCATTTAAAATTGACTTTCTTTCTCTTCTGGGGGAACAGACCAAAATATTCATTGGGGTGTATTCAAATTTTGGTGTGTCCTATAAAATGTATTTTACAGTAGTATGATGCCAACTAGCAAAAGAGCACAACGGACATTTTTAATGGAAGCATTTTCCCCATTATTTTTCTTCATAGGGATTTAAAGAAAACCATTACTAATGAGAACTAAGCCTTTCACTAGCACAGCCATTTTTAAGACGAATCACTACATTGCAGTTTTTGATCTTAAACAAAAGAGAAAAAAAGATTGATTTTGTATTATTTTATTAAACTTTTCAAAAAAAAAAAAAAAAAAAATCCCCCAAGTTTGCATGACTGTAACTCAAGAGTATTATCTATCCTTTTATATTCTGGTTCTTAACAAACTTTCCTTTTGTCCGTCATTATTTTTAAGACGATTCAATTCCAAAGATATGGGATCTCATTGTGGCTCCATGAGTAATTTGTACATATTTTCTGAGGTCAAAAAACAAATGTCAGTCACTTTGCACACAGCTGATATTTTTTTCTTTTAAAGAGGAAGTCTGAAGAACAAATAAACCTTTCCCTTCATCAAAACAATTGCATAGAATATACCTACGTGCCAAAATTATTATTTTTCCAAAGTTTGCGTGCTTCTGATTCAAGATGTTTTAAATATATCTCAATATGATTGTCACGAACTGCTCCGAGACACGAAGGTTGAGGATCCAAATGCAGTTTTATTGAAAGGGTAATCCACAATCGCAGTCGAAAACAGGCAAAGGTCATAAACACCGGGTAATCAGTCCAAACAATAACAGGGTCAAAGGGGCACAGGCAAAAACAGAGGAAACCAAGAAAACCAGACAGACCATCGAAAACCAGGAGAATGTTTGGAATTGCACACTAAGCAAGACTTCGCAGATAATGAATGAGAAAACCAGGCTTATATGGGGTGAGCTAAACAAGATAATGAGAAACAGGTGAATATAATGGATGAAGAGTCTGGGCAGTGAGTTACGAAATGTAGTTTGTGAGGGAATTACAATAGTCTGATGTGGAGTGCCCTCCGGTGGCTCTCAAGGGCACTCCAGCTGGTGACCGTTACAATGATTTTAGATTCGAATTATTAAAGGGGGGGTGAAATGCTATTTCATGCATACTGAGTTTTTTACATTGTTAAAGAGTTGGATTCCCATGCTAAACATGGACAAAGTTTCCAAAATTAAGTTGTACGTTTGAAGGAGTATTTTTGTTCCAAAAATACTCCTTCCGGTTTGTCACAAGTTTTGGAAAGTTTTTTTCGAGTATGGGCATGTGTGACGTCAGATGTGGTGGAATTTCCTTATATGGGTCCTAAGGGCGTCGCGGGCGCGCGCGCACTCGTAGACCAGAGAGAGAGGAGAGCGAAAGCAGTACCTCATCAAAGCGCTCTGCTCGGCTTTTGGGAAGTCAATGTCACCAAAGAAGTGGGTTTTTGGTTGCCAGGGCAAGACAACCCTGCACAGATTCCCAAAGAACCCAGCGTTAAGGGACCAGTGGATGGAGTTTGTTTTTTCTGAGCATCAATGGAGTTGTGCAAGACTGTTTGTTCCCTGCATTTCGACGATGATTGTTTTATAAACAAAGCCCAGATCGACGGATTTGCAGATCGTCTAATGCTTAAGGATCGAGCAGTCACAATGATAAAGGTTTGCGGTCGTGCGTTGGATCCGGGCGGTGAGTAAAACTACTTCAAATGTCTCTGTGTGTTGTTAGCTTGGCGCGTAAGCACAGCTAAGCTTCGCCCACACGGCCCGCCTCCAGCCGCTCGGTTTTTTCCGGAAAGACTCGGTACAGCCTATCTTTCTTTTATAAATATAATAAAACTAAAGACTTTTTGGAGATATGAAGGATGCAATACTACTCTATAGGTACTCAAGATTAACATGAGATTGAGTGAAAATGAGCATTTCACCCCCCCTTTCTTAACTCATTTTCTTTTGTTATTTTTATCTTTTAAGATCCTTTAGGGTCTTAAAAATTGCTATTTTGTTATAATGAAAAAAAAAAGAGAAAAAAATAAAATAAATAAATTCATAAATATTTTTTTTTTCAAAAAAAAACAAACAAATATATGTATATAGCGGAAGATGTATGTATGTGTATATATATATATTTGTTTGTTTGTTTGTTTTTTATGGAAAAAAAATATCCGAATAAGCGGAAGATGTATGTATGTATGTATGTATGTATATATATATATATATATATATATATATATATATATATATATATATATATATATATATATATAAATGAAGAGTTCAGATGCAAAAGCCTCTAAGTGCCATATATTTAATTTCAATAATTTCCCTTCATATATATATATATTCCCTTCATATATATTTCCCTTCATATATATATATATATATATATATATATTATCTTTTGCCATTATAACATCTTATTTCCCATCCATTTAACTTGAGACCATTGTTTCTGTCATTTCTACCCTGTTTAATGAGTTTTGAGAGCTATACTTCTTTTTCTCCAAAAATAAATGAATTCAAAGGGGTCGAAAAGCGCTGGCTGTCACTTTGGATGCACTTTGATGTTACTAAAAAAAATAAAATATTACATTTCTTTCTTTCTTTCTTACAATGCACTCCCACCTATGTCCAAATTAATGTTCTTCTTCTTTAGCTATTTTTGAGATTGGAAATCCTTCTATATGGTTTGCCATGCGTATACCGCATATATTACTGACTTCATAACCGTCGGAGGCGTGTGCTGGTCACTAGAACGCGCCTATGATCTGCGGTTTGAAAATTACATGCTTGCTTTCACGCACCAGGTTTCCTTTTTTCTTTTTTTTTTTTTTCTTTATGCTCAAGTGGTCGTAAGGCAGAGTGCAGCGTCTAGACAGGGGACGGAGAGTCGGTAGATGGCAGTCGTGTCCCTTCTGCACTAGACAGGAAGAAGCAGCGCATCAAACACTCACACTTAGTACCCAGGCTATACACAATCACACACGCACATGTGTGCGTCAAACAGGCTCTATACAGACCTGTCCGAACGCGCGCACACCCCCTTATCATATAATCTATAGCGTTCAGGGTTATTGCACTCGACCAATCATTCGTAAGATGGAAAAAGATTATAGGACCATTGACTTTTACGCATCCAAGAAGACGCCAGTGAGGACAGTCAGAAGAGTGAGACTTTGTGCTGAGGGCTACATCAATACGCGTTAGAAAGATTCTTGGTGTCACCAGCGGAGTGCGCTGAGCCGATGCCCACCGAGAGCCGCGCGTCATTGGACACGTCTGGGTAGCACACTAGTACTTCACACTAGAACTTCATTCACCGAAGAGATCTCGACGTATTCGACGAGTCTCACCTCTTTAGATGTTCCTGCTCGCGGAGTGACTCACTTGTAGCTGTTCTCCGATCGTAATACGGCTCGGCGCGGAGCGCAGCACCATTCGCGTGGATTTTCGTCGCGTCAGTGGATTGCTTTTCGTCGGAGTTGAACTGTATTGAGTATCTGGTGGGATGTAGCTTTTGATGAATACCTCGTCTCTGACAAGTTTATGCGCATCTGAAAAGGAACTACGACTGCAGGCTATATTAACCGATCAACTAACTAAGAAAGGGATGATTTGACTCACATTTGGCGCATTTTCATCCACTTTTCTGAAGAGAAAAAGAAACTCGGAAGATTGTGTCCTTTTTTTTTCCTTTCCAGATGATCCTGAGTTTCTTGGATATGATGTGATGCACGAATATAGCACGAGGCTTTCTCTCGCAAGACATAATCACATTTCAAGGAAATAAGCATCTTGAAATCCGCACTGGGCTGTGAGTAGAAATCTAATCAGATCGGGTGCGTAAAAGGGGAAGAAAAGTTCCGTTTTAAAACCATGACTGTGGAATAAGAACATCAGCTGTCTGCGTTTATGGGCTGCTGAAGATTGAGATGAAGAAGATGCAGGGAATGGTCCATCTCAGGGATAAAACCCATCTATGCGTATTGGCTGAATGTGAAACCCCAAATCTGTGGTGCTGAACGCCAAGAATGACACGCAGAACCAGGGAGACGACGAATTAACTGATTTATCAGCAGGAAAAGACTTGGTACACCGGATTTTGATGATGCAGGGCAAGAAAGCATCGAGATATTTGCTCTAGAGGCACTCGACCATATGATGGCATTGACAGGAAGACCGAATGGATATACTGGAGCGAATTTCTTCTCATAGAAGCTTGTAAAACTGCTCTTGGATAGCTTGGATAGTCCAAAGTACAC
Organism: Squalius cephalus; assembly: GCF_949319135.1. Lineage (NCBI taxonomy): Eukaryota > Metazoa > Chordata > Actinopteri > Cypriniformes > Leuciscidae > Squalius > Squalius cephalus. The sequence continues at coordinate 21,829,533 of NC_137144.1, forward strand.
GCTGAAGAACATTTCATTCGCACCGCGCTACGTTCCTTGAGAATTGCGGATTGATTTTCGTGCTTTGGACGCGAACGGAACGGTGATTTGAACCTCACCGATTGAGAAAGTAAGTCATTCATGTTTTGATATTTGCATCACTGGACACTTTGACGTCTTTCTGACACCAAATGTTTCTGGTTGCCATAAACGTGTTTTTAAAACAATAGCGTCCTTATGTAGCCTACAGTAGGCTTAACATTTAAGGGCACTTAACATACAACGGACAGTGTGGTGATTAAAAAAGGTAATTTGAACAGTATTTCAGTATATATTCATACATGTATCCACAGAAGCGTTCTCTCACCGGCTGTGAGGTCCCCCCCACACTCTCTTGATATCTCTCGTGTGTGTATGTGTGTGTGTGTGTGTGTGTGCGCGCGCGCGCGCTCGTGCGTGAGTGTGTGATAAATGTGTGCGCTATTGACAACTGCACAGTGTTCCACCTTTGCGGTCGAATCTTTCTTTCATTCATTAATTCTTCCATTCATTCAGTCTGAATGTGATGCCACATCCGTTTTTAGGAATGATTTGGTTCATTTTATTATTTACAATTATTGATGTAGGCTACGAATCAAAATGAGCAGTTATTCAGATGGTTATCAGCTTAGACTCGGTCAGAATGAGGGTTATAGTGCAGAAAGCACTGTCGGGCACTGGAGGCAGAAATGCGGGCTGTTGCTGCTTTGCTTGCTGATTGGTCCGACTCGTTTGTGCATATATATATTTTATATATAAGGTAACACTTTATTTTAAGGTGACGTAGTTAGACGTTACTACTACGTGTACTTACTATAGTAGGCTAATAACAGTAAATTATGCATAATTGCAAGTAACCTACCCTAAACCAAACCCTAACCGCAACTCTGTGGTAAGTACAGTACTAGTTAATTAATATTACTCGGTACTTATGAGTAAGTACAATGTAACTACGTCACCTGTAACAGTTTAAATACAATAAAAACAATATAACAACAAAAAAAAATACTTTTATGAGTTTTTTGTTGTTATATTTTTTTTATTGTATTTTAATATTGGACTGTAAAAGTATACACATTGTCTAGCAGATTTTCTCTTTAAATTACAGGGATTAAATTCATACTTTTTACTTATGAAAAACCCTTTTTGTAATATTCTATTGTATATAGTCTGAGCAAGTTTTACTGTAGCCTTATATATGTATATATATATATATATATATATATATATAATTGACAAGTTATGCTAATGGTAACATTGTTTAGTATAGATTAAAACAAATTAAATGTCTATAAATGCCATTCACTCGTATAGCTTGTATATGTGCATCTACAGTGCTTTATGAACAGGCCATAGAATAGACATGATATGATTCAGGGCTGAAGAGTTTGGCCTTTCTCTGGGAGCTGTCCGTGGTGCTGAAATCTCTGCCAGAAAACCGCATAACCGCTCTACTGTTTGTGTTTCTCTGCTTCCTACTGCCTTATGTTGCTCTGCCTTGCGAAAAAATCACAATCACTATATATATATATATATATATATATATATATATATATATATATATATATAATCAACCATACAAGCCAACCGTATTGATGTGTGGATTACATATTTGCTGGAAAGGAAAGCATCTACATCAGGATAATATCGAGGAGATCCATTTTAAGCGGATAGACTTGAACAAACGTGCCTAGATTAGCCATGCGGCATATTCTGAGGTCATAGCTGTCATTCATAATTAACTGTCCTCTCTACCCGAGGAAAACGATTATCTGTGCCTTGTACCACAGGTACCGGCGGTTTTCTTTTTGACTTCATTATCATGTGTAACAAGTCAATAAAATCTTGGCAGAGAAGATCTACTTTTTAATTTGTAATGAATAGCCAGAGCAATGTCTTAATTCAGATCAGTTCAGGATGTTTTGCTTCCCAGATGATGTGTATTGGGTTGAAAAGGAAGTGATAAATGAGGCTACAGCCAACATATGCTTTGTGAATATATGATCTGAAGGAGCTGACCAGGTTGACCTTGAAAGCAGAAGTCTGGCAATCTGTGCTTACTTGTTCTGAAGACACTAGCTCATATAGTGCATAGAGCATCTTCAAACTGCAGTCTTCTTCTTATGTTTCTTCTCATGAACCAAATCTCCTCTCAAGCTCGATGTATACAGACTAGACTTTCATCTTTCCTTTCCCTTTTTAAGATCAAGAATGTGAAGCTCTAGCTCTGCTTGATGTTGTAGGTCACGAGGTGAAGTTCAACGTTTTTCTGAAAGCCAAGTGGAATGAATTGGAGGCCGTGCATGTAATGACTGAATTATATCCATCTGTCTGACGAACTCCATTTTGTCCCTTCGAAGCAAGCAGTGCATGGCCGCCCACTCACCGTCACCCTTTGGGAGAGCTTCCTGTTGGCCGGACGCCCAATCCGAAGCTTAGAGGCCTGCGTTAACACAAGACCCTTTAGCTGAGCTGTTATATACATAAATGTTATGTATACAGGAGGTTGTAGACTTGTACAAAATATCATCATTTACTCACCTTTATGTCATTCCAAACCTGTATGATGTTATGTTTCTATGAAAAGACCATTTTTGTATTTTTTTAAGGAAACTAATTTAGTAAGGATGCCTTAAATTGATCAAAACAGTGACAGTAAAGACTTTTACTTTGTACCAAAATATTTCTATTTTAAATAAATTTTGTTCCTTTGAACTTTCTGTTCATCAAAGAATCCTGAGGAGAGAGAAAAAAAAAACATGGTTTCCACAAAAATATTAAGCAGCACAACTGTTTTCAACATAATATTAATAATAATAAGAAATGTTTCTTGAGCACCAAATCACCAAATTGCAATTACAGAAATACATTTAAATTTAACATAAATTTAAATAGAAATCAGCTCTTTTAAATAGTAATAATATTTCACATTATTACTGTTTTTTATCAAAAAAAAAAAAAAAAAAAATGCAGCCTTGGTTGTCATAAGAGACTTCTTTCAAATGCATAAAAAAATTGTACTAAACTTCAAACTTTTTTTTTTTTTTTTTTGGTCCATACGCTGTTTGGACCCCATTGACTTTCATTGTATAGACAACAGGATTGCACTTTATTTTACAGTACGTGCACTTACAGTGTATTATAAGAAAACACTGGGTAATATAAGGTAACTATATGGGTTAAGGTTAGTAGGTTCAGGGTTAGTACCTAGTTATTACCTAGTTATTGCAATTACTATAATAAGTACATAGTATGTACATTGGGAGCGCTGCTGTAAAATAAACAGTTGCAGTATTCTTCAATATATCTTATTAAAAAATATTTTATTTTCTTAAATTCCACATAAGTAAGTCATACAGGTTTGGAATAACATGAAGGAGAGTACATTTTGACAGGATTTTCATGTACGTGTGAATCGGATCATGAGTAGGAGAAATGGTGTTGAAAATGAACGTGCAGAACTATATTTAGATTATTCCAGATCCAGAGTGTCAAACCAAATAATGACACAGGAAGTAAGAATAGTAAGTTGCCGTAAACAACGCCAATGTTTGTCTTGTTAACAACCGAATATAAACAAAGCCTTCGTCGCATTCGCACCTTCAGGTACCTGCCCCTATTCCCTGAGGTGAACAAAGGATTTTTTTTTTGTCTTTTTCTTCGCTCTCTTCCAGGCACTTGATGGAGGGAGAAAAAAAAAAAGTAGTAGAGGAATGATGGAGTGATGTTGCCTTGGGGAGACGAATTGGGCCGCTCATTTTATGTTCCTTTGCTGTCAGGAGCTTTAGCATGATGAAGCTGCCGGGTTGGGTGGAGAGATGACATTTGTTTGTTGGTGAATGATGCATCGTGATTCATGTTTCTGCGGAGACGCTCCATTCCTCACTCTGTACATCTTCCAAACTTTTCTACTCGCTCATCCCGGCATGGGAACCGCCGAGAAAGGTAGAACATCCGTTTATCGAGTTTTTATCATTATTATTTTAGGTCAGTCATAAAATGCAGATGTCAATACATTTATTGTCCAGCATTAAGATCGAGCTTCGCATTGTAAATGATTTGTGGAATTGCCTCGGCAGAGATTTTTGAGATTTATTTAACCGGTTATGTTGTCACGTAATTGATGAATGACATTGTTTTTCAAGCCCCAAAAGAAATCTGGGTTTCATATCCGTAGTATTTATGGGGTGCGCTGATGGATTTCTGGAGACGCGTGCAACTCAGGGCTTGTTTATTTTACTGTTCGAGTGTGACAGTCGTAATATCCCATGAGTCTCTTGGGTGGCTTCTACAAAGTGATGCATGAACAGGGATTAATCGTGGTTAAAATAAAGCCACTTCCTTGAGATGTAAATCTAGTCTCTCTCTTTGTCCTTTTCCATTGAGAATCACCTTTGTAGGAAGATTTAATGAACAAAACTTCAGAATAAAAATAAATAAATAAGTAAAGCTCTAGAGATGTAACATACATTATGTGTTCCAGGATTGGGTGTAATTCAAAACTGAATTGAAAATGCTTTTTGTATTTCTGAATCTAAATAGAATTCGAATGCAGTTGAATGGTAATAAGAATCTGAATGGAATTTTGAAAGGATTTTAAATTCAAAGAGGTTCATATAACTAATTTTCAACTAGAAAAGCACAAAAAGTGAGGGATAGAAACTTTTGATCAATTTAAAGGATTAGTTCACTCCAGATTTAAAATTTCATGATTATTTACTCGCCCCCATGTCATCCAAGATGCTCATGTCTTTCTTTCTTCAGTCGAAAAGAAATTATGTTTTTTGAGGAAAACATTCCAGGACTTCAAAGGGGAACAACGGGTTGAAGGTCCAAATTGCAGTTTCAATGGAGCTTCAAAGGCGATCCCAGCCGAGGAATAAGGGTCTGATCTGGCCAAGCGATCGGTCATAAAAAAAAATAAAAAAAAAATAAATAAAATAAACATTTTTAAAACTTTTTTTAACCACATATTTTAACTTTTTAACCACAAATGCTCTTTTTGCACTAACTCTGCGATGCATTTCCACAACTTCACTCATTACGTAATCACGTTGGAAATGTCAGTGTTTACAAAGCAAACGTGCAAAGACTAAGTCAAACGCCCTTTACAAAAAAAAAGTTAAAACAATGATGTCGTACAATTTCGCAATTGGACGGGTTTTTCGCCTTACCCTACCTTTTCTGCCTACGTTTTCCACGTGACCTTTCCAGCATGATTACGTAATCCATTAAGTCGTGGACGCGTATCGCAGAGACAGTGCAAGACGAGCATTTGTGGTTAAAAAAAACACTGAAAATGACCAATTTTTTCGCTAGATAAGACCCTTATTCCTCGGCCTCGGATCGTGTAGAGCCCTTTGAAGCTGCATTGAAACTGCAATTTGGACCTTCGACCTGTTGGTTCCCGTTGAAGTTCACTATATGGAGAAAAATCATTGAATGTTTTCTTCAAAAACCTTAATTTATTTTTCGACTGAAGAGAGAAAGACATGAACATCTTGGATGACATGGGGGTGAATAAATTATCAGGAAATTTTAATTTTCTCTCTATATATATTATATATAATATATATGTTTCTTTGAGTTATAGTTCAGTAAATGTTTCTTCCTGTCATTCCAATTCAAATTCCAAATCAACTTCCTCTGAAATGTGGCAAATTCAGTTCAAATTCAAACTCGTGAACTGCAAGGGAGCCAGTTCTTCGATTGTGAATTTTGCCCAACCCCAAATGTGTACAGCATTTCCCTAACACCCCGTGATTCCCAAGCTTTATCCGTCAGTTCTGCGATTCGCACCGTTTGCGATACACTTTGAAATCAGAGAGATTAGTGTAAAACCCAGCTTGGGCGTGAATTAGTATTCATTTCTTAAACTGCTGGAGACTGCTATCAATAATCCAACCCATCTATCAAATTCTTTTTTTGCATCCTGAGGTACAATTTCTCCCAGGGGGATTTGGTTTAGTGTGAAAGGCAGATTAAATGACGAGAGAACCCTGCTTGATGCGCTACCTTGCTCTCCATTGTCTAAATCTTCCATGTCACAGCATAGAGATTTCTTTCCCGGGAGTCAAACTCCAAGGCCACGTACGGGAGGTTATGTAGGTAGTGTGTATTGATTGATGGGCTGGAGTTGTGGCGAGGATGACATTGAATTGATGTTTTTGTCTGTTTTTTTTTTTTTTCCTGTCTTAAAGCAAGTGGGTTTTCTATGTCGGAATTCAGCCGTCAGCAAATGTTGTGTATTTTGTATTCACTGCACTGGTGCAAGCAAATGGGCCGGTCGACCTTGCTTCAGAGAGAGGATATGACCATATATAACACAATAACACATCTAAGAGCTTTTAAACAATCATTTCAAGTCTTCTAAAACTCTCGCTTCAGGATTTTGAGTTCAGCTGCATTTTAGAGGTTATCCTTAAAGGGATGGTTCACAGCAAAATAACAATTCTGCCATCATTTACTCACTGTCATGTTGTTCCAAACCTGTATGAGTTTCTTTGTTCTGTTGAACAAGAAGAAGATATTTTGAAGAATGTTGACAACCAGTCCCCGTTGTGTTCCTTAGGAAGTTAATGGCTACTGTCAACTGTCCGGTTACCAACATTCTTCAAAATATCTTCTTTTGTGTTCAACAGAAGAAACTCATACAGTTTTGGAACAACTTAAGGGTGAGTAAGTGTTGACAAAATTACATTTTTTGAGTGAACTATCACTTTAAGTCCAGATCGGTGTGATTTGTGAATGAATCATTCAAATGGATCAACTGATTCATTGAAAAGATCTGACTCAAAAGAATGATTAGTTCACCAATTAGACAGCACTACTTTCCTCAGAAACAGAGCACGGAAAGCGAAGCGGATCTCAAGATGTTCAGTCTGTTTACTGTACCACACTTAGCAATCGTAGGGCTTCATAAGAGTGAGTCATTTAGACAACTTTAATAATGCTCTTGTGCCCCTTTTGAAGTTTGAAACTGAAAGTAATTGCATGAAAATCAGGATTTAAAATATCTCCCTTTGTGTTCCACGGAAGGAAATAAGTAATTGGAAAGATTGGGACGACATGAGGTGAGTAAATGATGACAGACTTTTCATTTTTGGGTGAGCCCTTTAGCAGATGTGTTCTGTACATTTTTGCTGCATGTACGTTTCACCCCAGCCCCTTTCGCACAGTTACATTGACCTTCCATTAATCTCCTTCTCTTTGACCTGAGTGTCTTGAAGTGTGAGCGTGTGTGTTTTTCTCGAGTGGTGTCTCATCCACAGCCCCTCCTACGGGATGAGCGCAGCACATTCCCCCAGTCCATGCCCTAATCAATCAGCAATCTGCCTCGCCCCATCAGTCTTCTGGAATAATCTGCCCGACATCATAAAACAGCCATGTTGACGTGTTGGATAGACACCGTTACCCCCCCACACACAGCCTGGGTAATGTGGATGGGTTCAAAAAAAGTATATATATATATATATATATATATATATATATATATATATATATATATACATACTACAATTTTTATATTCTATGTAAAATTATTCTAATGAAAAAAAAAATATATATATATATATATTTATATTTGACAACTAACATATAGTTATTAGAGTTATTAAGGTACATCTAATTTTATAATAAATAATTGACATATATTTAAACCTATTTTCATTTTTTACAATGTAAAATGTAAACTTTACTAGTGCTGTCAAATCAATTAATCGCGATTAATCGCTTTTAATAAAAGTTTGTGTTAATATAATATATGTGTACATATGTGTGTATATATATATATATATATATATATATATATATAAATGTGTGTGTGTATATATATATATATATATATATATATATATATATATATATATATATATATATATATATATATATATATATATATATTGCCGTGGTTGAAGTAGTCGATCTCTTGAGTACTCGACTAGTCTATGCAAGTCCTAATATATATATATATATATTAGGACTTGCATAGACTAGTCGAGAGATCGACTACTTCAACCACGGCGCTGTCGGAAACAATCAACTACTCGAGTGTGCAATAACCATAAATTAATTCAAAATGGCGAACGTCACCAACAGATACCACACGTCAGATGTGTGGAAGTATTTCATCAAGGATGACAAAAATATTGTAATTTGCCACCTCTGTAAGACTACTTTAAAATACAACAGCAGTACGACAGCTATGCACAACCACCTACAATTGAAACATCCAACAACAAAGGCAAATGTTAGTCAGATGCACACCACGAATCAAACAAACATTGATGAATTCTGTAAAAGCCCGATTACAGAAAGGAGAAGACAGGTAATAACAGGTTTACTTGTGGATTTTATAGTGAAGGATATAAGACCGCTCTCTGCAGTTTCAGGAGAGGAATTCAGGGGAATTTTCAACCCAGTTACACTTAAATGCTACACTTTGAAAAATAATTGGCCACAAATACAACTCTCTAAAAGCGGACATTGCGTCTGAAATGAAAGGCAAGAACGGCTGTTTATTTGGCTTTTCTCTGTTACATGAAAATTAAAATATGTAATATCATAATTATAATGTTTTGAGAGTTTACTTATGTAATTGTTGCATTAGGCTATGAATTAATAAATATATATATATTAATATATATATATAACATACACACACACATTAGGCCTTTATAAACACAAACTTTTATTTTGTAATCGATTAATCACGATTGATCAATTTGACAGCACTAGTCTTTACACATGAAAATATATAGCTGCCTTATTATTTCAGAAAATTGGAGACTCCTTCATAGATAAAATCATCTTGTTTGGGAGTTCATGGCATCCAAAACCCCTGCTCCAGTCAGCCGTCCTCAGAACTGTGGCAAAGGCACCATGTCCTTAAAAAACATAGCTAAAGCAGGCCTCATGACTCAATAATGAGTGGTGAACTCCCCCACCCAACCCAAATCTAAGCTCAGCTAAAAGAAAATGACCTGAATCAGCCTGTAACTTGAGTCACGTCCGTGCTGACGTCGGCGACCTCTGTGGAGCCCTGCAGCTGGGCAGAGACGAGCCGTACCTGTGGCCAACGGCGTGCACTACAGGTGTGTGTCCATGAATGTGAGTGCTCAAACTGTGCCTGGGACAGTCTCCCTTTCTGGGTTGCACCTGTGAGGCATCTGTTCAAGGCGGTGCGGAACTGGCCATATTAATTCTGCTGCTAAATTGAAAGGTTAAAGCCAGCAGCAGAGGTGACGGATTGCTGCTCACCTGGTTCCTCTGCTACTAAAGCACCTGTTTAACTGAGGTGAGGTTCAGTTGTCCTCCCGTCATAGGAGAGAAAGAGGGAGAGAGGGGATTGTTAATGAATGAAGCCTGGGAGAATCTACATTTAATAGGTTATTTGAGCGAGCAGAATAAAATAAGAGCCGCTGGAGTTGATTGTTCTTATCAGAGTTCATTAATGCAATTTCCTCTCACAAAGGGCTTGTGCAGAAAAGCTCTCTGCCTCAAATAATGACTGGATCAGCTTGTGCAGCCCTCTGCCGCTGAATAAGACAAGTTTTTTTTTTCTGCCGTGCACCGACGCCGGCTTTGGTTATTTACATATAGAGAGGCTCTTACGGACACCGCCAAGCCTGTCTTGGTTTTGATACACTTTAAACGTGAGTACATCATTCCGCATGAGAGCCGTAAACGGTTGTCGTAGCTCTTTAAGGTGTGGCTGTGAAACTGATCGACTGAGGATTCTTAATAGAGTGGTGTAAGCGTCAGGCTCTTCCCGAACCAGTACCAAAAGTTAAAGGACATTCAAAGATATTTGTAGCGACAGGTTGACCTGAAACAGAATTGAACTGAGAATGGCTTTTGATTTCCAATTCGATTCCTGAATCTGAGTTGGCTTACTAAACATGAAGCAGAATTGTGAATTGGGATGTTAGGAAGTTAATTTCATATGACTGTACTTTTAATTAGAAAACTTTGCATGTTTGCTTGACAAAGCCTTATTTGAAAGTTCTGAGAAGGTTTATAGACTTTACAGGCAGAAATCATGGATGGATGGATTGATGGATAGACAGATAGATGGGTAGAGAGACATATGATTAGATGTAAGAATTGAATGATACATAGATGGATATACAGACAAACAGATGAAGGATAGATGGACGGATGGATGGATGGATGGATGGAGAGATAGACACATTGATGGGTAGATAGACGTAAATAGATACACAAAACAAATAGACATTAAAAGATGGATAGAAAGAAGATTTGGCAGATGGATAGATAGAATTACATGTAATATTTCAGCTAAATCCAGTTACGCAGCCCAACAGTAATGTCAGGACTCTCAGCAGCAAGAACGCCGACTAGTAACTAAAAGTTCACTGACCGAGCAACCTAAAATCGCTGGCAATATGAGCAGGGAATTATTCAGAGCAGCCAGTGTTATTCCTGAAGACTTCAAGACTCAGAAAAGCTGCTGTATGTTTCTGCCCACAATTTGTTTGGTTGAGTTCAGAGAATAGTTTGTGTAGTAAACAGAGATGAAAGCAGCGAGAAGGCAACTCAGGCCATGATGACAACAGTTATTCTCTATCAACTGGGTGAGTCAAGCGAGTTCACATCAGGTCTCGACAAATCCCCGCTTGCCCTGAGACTTCGGTTTTAAAGTTTGCAGATGTGTGTATTTGTAAATGTAGGCCTACACAGGAGACTTTTTGGAGTACTGACCGTGATTTGTGAAATGATCACTTCAGCCAATAACCGTTTCCACTCGGATAATTAATAAACAAGTTTCCCATCCAAAAACTCTTTTGTAAATTGTACAAGTTTAATTGTTCACCTTAACTTTTCACATTCAGTGTTAGGCTACAATTTTTACTAAATTAGAAAAATGTAAACAATAGAATAAGCCTCCTGGGTCTCCATATACTCGTATCGCCATTGAAAAAAAACATATCGGTCGACCGCTAGTCCTTTGTGAAAGGGTTTATTGCATTTCCTCACCTCTTTTGAGATATACAGTACGGAAGGTTCATGACATTTTGATTGAATTACATTGACTTAAACTTTCAGGCTATCCTCCTGATGCTGCAATACGATTACCATCTACCCCCGATGTTTTTATATGGGCTTAAAGATAAAGGCATCCATCCAGCCAGAAACAGAGCTCCAGGCAATAACAGCATCCCACCGCACCTGAGATGTGTCCATTCAGGTCCATTAAAGCACAGCTGGTGTCATTTAGACCCGGAAAGGACGATTCCCTTCGCATTTTATAGAGTTGGAAAAACAGCGAGCCCCTTAGCCACAGTGCTCCATCACTCCAGCACAGCGAAGCGCGTTTGGATATTCAGACGTTAACATTAGCCTAGCATACATCATCTGCTCCAGGCTGAATTAGATGCTCACATGTGAATGCTAATAGGCAAAAGTTTCCAAGTAGAAATTTGAAAGGGAAAACAGAGTCTGTTGCCAAAATCTGCTCTCCTGACTGATTAATATGCATCAGATAAACTCGTAAGCAAAGCATAAAATTGATCTAAAAAGACCCAGTCAGATGTGTGTACTGTGTATGCAGGATTATGATGTAATGATTGCGCTAGCGGGCTAGCATACATAAGTCAGGGCTTTTATAATAGCATTGAGGAGATCTATTTGTGCCAGTTTAATAGATAGCCGTCTAATTTAATCTAATTTAATTTCTGCTTCTCTAGAGTCTTGTTCTCCTGGTGGTCGTGCAGAGAGAGAAGGGTTTTGCGGTGAAGTGTGAGTGTGTGCATGTATGCATGTGAAGATTAGACCGGACATTATTCATATTCTGTCACATGGTCTAGTTTATTTCTAAATGCCATCATAGACTCGGAAAGTCAGAGTCTTGAATAGAAACATACTGTCGTTTTGCACAATTCCATCTCAGATGTCATATATATTAGGATAAAAATAAGGTTTAAAGTAAAACAAATGCTGAAAGACTGCAATCACTCAAGGTAAATGTGAATAATAATAATATACAATTATTATAATGGGTATGTGTGATGTTGTATATTTACATTAAAAGTTGTTTGATGCCTGATTTTGGAATTGTTATTCATAATTTTTTTACCTGTAAATGTTAAAATTATGGCTTTCATATAATGTAATGAGATATAATTAGTAAAATATCTATAATAACCCACTTTATTTTAGAAATGATATGTTCCATTTTTAGAGTTAGCACTATTAATTGGTATAAGTTTGAAAATAAGGTAAGTGGTATCTCTTATTACTAATATTAGTTTGTGTAGTCCAACATAGCTGCACTGGCTCAACCAATAGCATGAGTTTGGGGTGGGGCTATCTGTTTGTGTAACCAATGACTGGCAGCTGGAGTTTGAAAACAATCTAGCAATTCGTATGATGATGCTAATTTCGCAGAAAGCTTTTTTTTTATTTTTTTTTTAGGTAAGCTTAAACTTCTTGACAGCTTGGATGAATTCTTGGATGAATAAAATATCTATTACCAACTTTATTTCAATTTTCAATTTTGGAGTTATCAATATCCGTGAAATTGAACTTTATTTTACTTGGTATTATATTCAAAAGAAAATAAGCTATATATTTTATTGCTACTGTTAGAGCAAATCCCAAGCATTCAAACATACAGTAGCAGCACTGACTCAACCAATAGCGTGAGTTTGGGGTGGGGCTATTTGTTTGTTTGACCAATGGCAGGCAGGATGATGTACAAGAAACCTGTTTGATAACAGTATGTACTAATTTTGCAATTCTGTGCAATTGGACTTGATATTACTAGGTATTAGGTTGAAAATAATCAGTGATATCTCTTCTTGCTATGCTAACTGTTGACCGCTCCATGGTACGACGTCCCGTATCTTTCTTGCTCGCTCTCTCTCTTTACCGAAAACCACCATACCTCTTTGGCTTAGTACCCTTGGGCCTTAGGAAGCTGTTGAGATGTAGAGTGAGATATGATGCGTTACAACTGTGGACACCCTCCACTGTGTCCAATTCTCTTTCCTTCTCACCTTGACACTCTCTCTCCTTTCCTGTTTCACACTTCCTCTCCTCCCTTTCGCCTGGTTTGGCCTGTCATCGCTCATCATGTTTCCCTCTTCATCGCTACTCTGCATCCTTTTGTTTTCGACTGTCCTGCGATTCCTTGTTGGCACATATCTCTTTCTGTCCCACAATGACTCTGTTTCATTTTCTACCACTGTCCACCATCATACCTCCTATCTTTGCTGAATGAACGAAGGAGTGTGAAGGGGGTGGATGATGCCGGGGCGGAAGCATATGTTGGTGCCCCGTGTTGTGTGCCAGACCTTTCTCCACAGGGGGACACCATTGTTTGGCATGATATCACAAATCCTACATATAAAAATTATATTAGAAACATTATAAGTGCTCATTAGCTGGACATTTTAGCATCATTTCAGCAAATTTAAATTTATGATACTGTTGTTGTTATGTCATTTCATTAATATTAGTATTGGAACTTGTAGTGTAAAATAAAATTCGTATTAGTCTAATTATTATTATATAATTAAATTGATTAAAAGCATCATTGTGAATGTGTTGTGGACCGTAACTTATACTGTAAATGAATCATTTTAAAATCAAAATACAATACTTACTAAGAAAATCTAATTTTATTTGTTTACTTTAAAGTCATGTGCCCATTAACCAACATCACAGAATTTAAACATACAAATGTGTTGTTTGTATGGGTGGTTTCACTACAGTGGTTCAGGCTGCAAGATTGCCAAATGACTAAAGAAACTGTAAAACTGTACATCACTTGTCTATTACTGTACCACCCACTGCTTCTTATAACAACGACGGAAATAAGCACAGTTAGAATAGCAAAATATGTGGGAGAGCATTGCTATAGTGTGACTACATTGTATTAGAATAGCTTGCACTTCAATGTTAATACATAATTCATCATTAAAATGAGTTAATAACAGTATATAGTTACAGTTACACATGAATTGTCTACAAAATACATGTATAAGATGATAAAACAGTTAATTGTACCCAAATCTTTACCAGAGAGAGAGAGAGAGAGAGAGAGAGAGAGAGAGAGAGAGAGAGAGAGAGAGAGAGAGAGAGAGAGGGAGAGAGACTTTGGAGTGCACACTACAAGAAACATGCTCAGTCTGGTGTATTTATTGACTAACAGTTTTCTGTTTTCTGTCATGTTGTTAACGTCATGATGCACAACGTACACAATGACTATAGTCAGTGGATTACTGGAACAACTAGTCGACTTATCGTAAGGAAGCTAAAAGATGCCAATGCAACTTTTCTGAGAGGATTTTATTGTGCAAACCACTGCAAACGATTAGCATGCTAACAAAAGCTACATTGCTAAAAGTATCAGAATTAAAAATAGAAATATCTCAAACTAGTCAACCTCACCTAACTATGGTTCTCTTTGACAGTACAGCGGGAAAAAGAGCTATAAAATATGAGTGAGATGGTGGTTGGAGGGACGTGTGCTTGTAGCTAGCTAGCATTTTGGTGTTTTTTTGTTTAGTTTTTTTGGTTCCACTACCTGGCCCTCCATTTGATCTCTTTCCTTTCACAATTTAATTGGTCTTTTGCTTGTCGGAAACGATGCAAACCTGAAAACTGGTTAGCCAGATTTTAAACAAGTTTGAAATGTGTCATAGCATCTGCGCTAAAAGAGTGTCAGTTCTTCCACTGTGTCTGTTTTTTTCTTTTTTGTTTCACAGAATTAAAAGAGGAAAGAGCGACTTGCAGTGTGTGCTGAGCTTAATGCCTCGTTGATTTTGAGTGTATCAGTCTCTGGGATTTGTACAGTGTGAGAAAACAAATGTGCAAGTGGGAAGACAGAGGCTAAGGAGCCATTTGTGCATAAAGAGCAATTCCTAGATTCATGTCCTTTATAGGCAAATGACCCCAATTTGATTTTGATGTGAGCGCAGTCTATGATCAGTGCCAGATCTCATACTCGTCCTGAATGTAGGCCATACCCATAGACTATAATGAGTTATGAGTGACAGTTATTTTGAGATGAAATATTAATAAGAATAGAGAAATCTATTTATGGCTGGATTTTTCCTGGGTCAGGAGAGACAGAACTAACAAGGCATTCTTAGAATGACTACTTAATTTGAAAAGTAATAATGCACATAAAATAAATCTATTACAGAAAAAAAGGGTTATAGTAATACAGTGCAAATAATACAATTATTTGGTTTGATTTTTAAAAGAAAAGTTCACCCTCATGTCATTCCAGACCTGTATGACTTATATTGTTTCTTCTGTGGGCTAGTAGTTTTTTTTAGTGTGAGTAGTTTTTTATTTAATTTTTATTGTATTTTTAATCCATTCAGTAGAAGTCAATGGGGTCCAATCATTGTTGTTTTGGACCCCATTGACTTTCATTATATGGGCAAAAACAGTTTGAAAACAATCTGCAAAATGTATTATTGTGTGTTACGCAGAAGGAAAAAAAACATTAGGGTGAGTAAATGATGACAGAATTTTCATTTTTGGATGAACCTCCCCATTTATAAAGACACTTGATGCCCAAAGTAAAATCTGGGTCTTGAAGCAAAATTATTTAAAGGTCCCATGGCATGGATTATTTTATTCTTTTACAATGTTTCCTGGGGTGCCCTTATAATGTTAGTATGTTTTTTAGATAAAAAATTGTCGTCATTTTTTCCTAGCCTGATTTTAGCCCCTGATTTGAACGCTCTGTTTGAAGGGGCGTGTCTGCTGTGAGACTTTAGTGTAAACGCCCACTGCTGTGATTGGCTAACATGCTTGCATATGAAATATCTGGCATTACATGTGGAACTCTCTCGAAAACTTTTACAATTACAGCTATTGCACGTTTTTACTATTACAGCTATAGAGATTAACGAATCGTGAGAAGTTTTTTAAGTATTTAGATCTATTCCCATCACATAAAAGGTTGCAGTGATGAGCATTGATGACAGTCTGTTGATCGCGTGAAAAAAGATCTTATCATTGCAACGCAGTTTCTGCACTCTCACTAATGCTTTCACCAATGCAAACACGATGTAAATACAGTAAGAGCTTCGTTGTGCAGTGTAACAGCGTCATTGATTTCATAACGAGTTTTGGCAAGTGTCCAGATAAACTCGCACTGTGTGATTGACAGCTTGGGCGATTGGAAAGGGATTGTTCTTTGATCGCTTTCTGTATATATTTTAATCACAGTTTAACTAAGATTGTTTTCATCCTACTAAGAGAAACGATGTGAAGTTGATCGTTTAGTCACTGGCTTGATTTACTGATGCATAAATAGTATTGAAAGATTTTGAAAGAAAGATTATCTGTCTGAACTTGAACAATTACACATCAGAAATTCACGTAACCCACTGTTTCTTCAGAGGCTCGGATGAAGGAACTAAAAAAAATACTTTTGTGTTCATTTGTACATCCAAACACTGAGCAACTGCCATGCTTCGCTCGTTTGCAAGCCATGATGTCTCTCAAGGAAAAAACAATATCGTGCTCGCGTAGCTCATTTTCTCATGGGCGGCCAAATTCTCTTTGCGGGCAAAGCAGGGAAAGGGGAGGTAACCTTTCCCCTTATGACGACATAAGGGGAAGATTCCAGATTCGCCCATCTGAGCTTTAATTTTCTCAAAGGCGAAGCAGGATACCCAGGGCTTGGTTTACAGCTATCACAATTTCTAGCCACTGGGGGACCATAGGCAGGCTTGGGGAACTCATATTAATGTTAAAAAACCTCATAAAGTGAAATGTTCATGCCATGGGACCTGCTGATCAATTATGCATAATCACATCTTGAAAAGGAAAAAAGGCCTTAGCACCTGTCTGAAGCTAGGCTGCAAAATGGTCCTCTGTAAACCATTAAACAAAACATATTCAAATAGAGCGCTAACATCTGGCTCACTGATCCCAGAGCTGTTTTTAACACAAGCCAACTCACTTCGCCCCTGCTGTTCTGTAATCCCGGTTTGCTCAGTTGCTTCCGCTTTTCCCAGTTTGGTGACTAACCCAAACTGTTTTATCTCCAAGAGAAGCAAATGATGCATTTAATCAGGCAGGAGAAGCTATCTGGGGGCTGTGACTTGGCGAGTGCAAATTAAGTCTTGATGAAGACGGAAAGTGGGCCGGTACTTCGCCATCAGATCCAGCGCAGTGACTTTAGCCCCTTTGATGAGACGTTCATTATGCACGGTGAAGGAATGGCAGCTATCAATCTGCCAATGAGCCGTATAAGTTGTATAAATTACTCTAATAGTGTGAAGCGTTACCTATAAGTGTTGGAAATGCAAATTGACCCTAATTGATTGCCGTAGGGACAAGTGTTTTCTCCCCTAAAGTCACTCTTGCTCTTTTTTCCTCCTTGTGTGCTGGTGACCGAACCTTCCAGAGGCAACTGTCATTTATTCTGAGCCGAAAATCTTCCCAGCAGCCCCCACAGTGCACAGACATTCAGCTGGAGGTGTTGGTTTCACTTAGCAAGCTAAGAATATGGCTTACAGAATGCCGATTTCTACCTATAAAAAGGGTGAACGTTTCAACAATTAAGGACTCAAATGAGCAAGAGTGCTGTCACACTGAATTTGGTCGTAGTCACAGCCGATTGCGAGTGTGTGGCCGATTAAACGTTAAAACTTTAACATTTTCAGCCTTCATTTTTTGTTTTACTCAATATTTTATCATACTCGTTACTTTTTCATTTGGACTAAAATGGCATCTCATTTATTAATTTCTTATTTTTTCACATTCTAAAATAACATTTAGTTTACATTTATGTTTGCATTACAGTGTAGATTTATTTGCAAAATTGAACCCAATATTCAAACATTTCACATATATTAGATTATATTCATTTCTGCTTGTTTCACTTAAATGTTTCAACTTTTTTAACCTTTTTTGTTTTAGTCATAGCTTTTATCAAAAAAGTCATTTAAATGTATTGAATATGAATTTCAACTAAAATTGCATCCAATTCTATTCTGCAAAAATAATATTTAGTTTATGAAAAAAGTGTGCAAAATGAAAGACATATTCAAACATTTTATATTCATTATATTCTTTTTTTTTTTTTTTTTTTTTTGCTTTTTAGATATTAATTATCCATGTTTTTAGACGCATTTTATAAAAAAAAGTTCATTTACACACTCTGGCTATAAGTAACTTAATTCAAGGTCGCTTCAAGTTATTTTGTGCAGTTGCAAGTTGTAATATTGCCATATTTTTCTTCTGAATTTTTTGTCAGTGGATTGTTATTATGCAGTGTTATTGTTGTCATCTATTTTAATGAAGACTTTCATTATCATGATGCAAAATTTTCTTTGTTGTCTTTGTTAAACATGTTTTGTAGTCAAGGTTAACTCCTCGTTTTAATCTTTTTAATAATGTGTATCTCACCTAGGTATAGCCATTTGACAAAAAGCAAATTAATTTGCTAAAATGATAAAACTAGGACCAGTTGGAAAACAAATGCACAACTTAACTTATTGATGGTGAAGGGTGAGGTGGGTGAACCTTGCTCATTAAAATCTCTTAAATATTCATCATTCAAATTGTGATGCATAGAAATCATGCAGCTCTATCGAATATCGATTTACAGTGGCATAACAGCAGGGCCACATCCTGATGCGTCAGCTGGAAAGTTGTGTTGTTTTCCTGGAGGTTGAGGTTAAAGCCAGAACCATACAGCCCTTTGCCCTCAGAGACGCTGAGTCGACAGACCTGTGCTGGGTCTCTCTGACACACACACACACACATACACATAAACACTTATACGCGCATAATAAGACCACACAGTGAACCTTGCTCAGTACTGTACACAGCAGTGTCCTTTATCTGATGCTAAGCCTCCCGGTTTTTCTCCGCATCAATAACGCTACAACATTGCACGTCCCTAAGGCTCTTTGTTGCTGTTTTCATCATTCGTTTTCAAAAGGCACATGAAGTTTTTCAGGAAACGCTATTGCAAAAGCAGCATGTTTAGCTTCTCTCATGCGTGGCTTTCCACCTTTGGGGAGTCTTCTCTTTTTCGCGAATCTGAATACACGAGTACAGAGTGTAGTCTGACCGGTCTCATTTGTAGTCAATGAACGAGCATAATTGGCATGTGTTTCTATTTGTCCTTTGGGCCACTATAGGCTTCCGTAGTGCCATTATCAAAGAGCCCCTTGTACTGAGGGAAACGGCAGGTTTTCTATTCAAAGACCTCCCTGTGGGGGACGACTGCGGGTCTGAGAGGACGAGCGGGGGAACGCTCACCTCAGGGTCTCTGCTAGACTCAGGCAAACACACGTCTTCATGCTGGGCCGCCTCAGACCAGGCCAAGAAAAGGATCTCTGTTCTTTCCTCGACTCCAGACTTCAGAATTTTCTCTCCTTCTATTGCTTTCCACCCTCACTTTCTCTCTGGGTATGGAATGGAATAGTAGCATACTGCTTACAGCACCATGTATTATATGTGAGTTGTATTACATGTGAAACCGTATGCTGTACACAGTTACAGTTTATTATTCAGATAGTAGTGTGCTACAGTGTTCTCACATACAGTATACTTACTACATGTCGTTAATATGCCAGGGCAATGATAACCTGATGAGTTTGCCTCCGGTTCACATGTCATGGTTCATATGTCACATGTGTAATAAGTCATGTGCATTGCATTGTGGGATATTACAGAGCCCATAAAGGGACATGGTGGTGGAGAAAAATTAGAGGGGTAAGGAAAAAATATATTTCAAAATGTTAAATATACATATTTTCATTACTACTGAAGCTGCCATTTTGCTAAGTTTCGAAAGATTATTAAACAGCAAGCACAGACTATGCAGAAGTGGCAGCCTTTCCGGCACACTTTCGTTTTCTTCAAGTGGAATATTTTAGTGGTCAAATGTGGGGAATAGTGAATGAGTGATTTGGAACACAGCCAGTGTTATCTAGTATCTATGTTGTCATCTTGGTATTCCATGCATACCTGAAATTTGCATACTTGTTTCGGTAACACTTTTTCATCAGAGCATACAATGAGGTGCATTACAATGCATAATTTATGCATTACAAATAATTTTATTATGCATTTTATAGATATATATGAATGTATGTATGCCATTCTAGTTCCTTTTGTGGTTCATGTCTCTCTTTCTTTCTTTCTGTCTGTTTTTCTCTCTTATAACATTTTCCAGATCACATTGTCTATTTTTATTCTGTTTTCACCCCTTTCAGTGCTGTATTATTGTGTCTAATCTGTATGTCTTGTGCTGGATGTCATGTAATTGGCTGTTTTTCTCTCACATCATTCTGCCCCCACTGAGGCGGTCCTTTTGCTCAGCACAGTTCCTGTTCAATTAAAGTCACATTCCGCTCAGTTTATTCCACACTGTCCCTCAGGCACAGTGACATGAGAGGAAAGCTGCATATTGACTGACACACATTAATATGCAAAAACAAAGACATGTATACAGAGAGACAGATATACGCTCAAATGTTTCAAGAGTTAGTTACTAAATGTAGTGAAGATACCTACATTATTTTAGTAGTGTGACAGTAACTCGTTAGTATCATAAAAGTGTAGCTTTTCCAGTAACAAGCTACATTTTACAAGAGGCTGAGTAATGTGAACAACTCTGTTGTTGTTTTACATGCTCTTCTATCCTCTTTTTCCTCATATGTTTAGTGTTGGGATGTCTGATTTATTTTAGTGAATTTGTTCATTCAGATGGTTCATCTTGAATTATCATTTGAATTATCTGAAGATCTTTGATCTTCCCAGTGAAAAATAAACGTTAAGTGCTTCTGTTCATCTCTGTTTTTGACTCAGAAGTGATGTTGTTTCCCTACTATATAGTATGCAAAAAACAAGCACCCCAAAAGAGTAGTAAGTCCCAATACATAGCACTCGAAAAACAAAAGCGAAAAGTCCCGGGTTTACCTTCTACTTCCTCCGAGATTCTGAAGTGCACATTTGATGGGAATATCCAGTTCACAATATTAAAGGGTTAGTTCACCCAAAAATGAAAATTCTGTCAGTAATCACTCACCCTCATGTTGTTCCAACCCCGTAAGACCTTCGTTCAACTTCGGAACATAAATTAAGATATTTTTGATTAAATCTGAGAGCTGTCTCACTCCTCCATAGCCTTCTAAGACATTATAACTTGCTGGCCCTGAAAATGTATTAAAGACATCGTTAATATAGTCCAAGTGACTCCAGTGGCTCAATCTTAAGTTTATAAAGCGACGAGAATACTTTCTGTGCGCAAAAAAATAAAAAAATTACGACTTTATTCCACTATTCATTTCCTTCTCTCTGGGCCTCGAGCTTTTTCACGTAGTAAAACTGTGCATCGCTTCTGTGTTTTACGTCACACGCATCACACACATGACCAGCGTCGGCCAATAGTGAGCCTACGTGTGACGTACAACACAGATGCGCTGCGCAGTTTTACTACGTGAAAAGCACTCGAGGCCCAGAGAGAAGGAAATGAAAAGTGGAATAAAGTCGTTATTTTTGTTTTTTTTGCGCACAGAAAGTATTCTCGTCGCTTTATAAACTTAAGATTGAGCCACTGTAGTCACTTGGACTATATTAACGATGTCTTTAATGCATTTTCTGGGCCAGCAAGTTATAATGTCTTAGAAGCCTATGGAGGAGTGAGACAGCTCTCAGATTTAATCAAACATATCTTAATTTGTGTTCCGAAGATGAACGAAGGTCTTACGGGGTTGGAACAACATGAGGGTGAGTAATTACTGACAGAATTTTCATTTTTGGGTGAACTAACCCTTTAACTAACTATTAACAGTGACTTTTACCTCAATAAACTCCTAATTACTGCTTATTAATAGTTAGTAAGGCAGTTGTTAAGTTTAGGTATTGGGATTAGGAGTGTAGAATAAGGTCATGCAGAATAAAGCATTAATATGTGCTTTATAAGTACTAATAAACATCCAGTATCCTTGAAATGTGCATGCCAATAAGCAACTAGTTAATAGTGAGAATTGGACCTTAAACTAAAGTGTTTTCAAATACTCTCCTACCATAAATGTTGTGTTTGAAAGGAAAACTCTTAAATGTATATGCAATAAGGTCAGCCGTACTGTGTCCATGCCTGTTCAGTGCTGATTCTTCACTGTGTGTGTCTTTAGTCAATTCTGATAGTAGTTTTTGTCGCAAGCGGTTAGTAAATCTGGCCCAAAACCTCAAACGTCACAACTTTTCTGATTTGATAGTAAATATAAAGTTTGATCTGTTCATCATAAAAAGTGATTGTGTCATACAAAGAAGCCTCATATTAATTTGTTTTTGTGTAACTCTATAGTAAGTTCATGTATTTAATTAATATTACCCCGTACTTATTTTAGTACAATGTAAATACGTCACCTTAAAATAATAAAGTATAACCTTTTTCTGGAAAATTCTTATGCCCTCATATTCTTTTATCAAAATAACTTCCCCTCCCTCTTGCAGCGACTTCTCTTCTCTGATGATGTTTACCGGTGCGAGACAACCTTTCACTCACATGAGATTGGCCAATAGCAAACCACAATCATCCAACCATCCAATCAATTCCCAATGGATAAAGTCAAATCCAGCCCTACATTTTTTTTTTTCTCATTCGAGAAGCCAATTTACTCAGATATGTCACAATAGGGAAGAAGACTATCACAACTTCCGTTTCATGATGACTTTAAGTAATGCAATTATTGTGTTCACATGCTGTTTCTTTCAAGTATAGGGTCCTCATTCTCATCCCCATTCCAGATAGCTAATCGGATTCGTACAGTAGTGCACTTCATACTTTACTTTGGACCTGATAAGTACCTTATAGGACCAAATCACAGCAGATTCTCAATACTGACTCCAGGGAATGGATCTCATTCTCGTCATCTCTTTCCCGCTGTATTTCTGTGTAATACATTTTTACTCTGAATCATCATGGACATCTTTAAAGCAGCGGCAAACATATTGCAGGTTTTAATCTCCCTACTTTTAATCGGATTAGACCAGCGTCCCCAAAGATGGTATCCAGGATCAGGTTCCCAACTGTTAGACATAATAACATGGAAAAGAAGAGGCCGGTTGAACGAGGATGGCAGTTTTTTTCAGAGGCAGTGACGAGGGACTCGGGTGGAAAATCTATCACGCGCAGATCCGGCAGCCATGACTGATTAGGGCGCATGATTAATTATGAGACAGATTGCTAAATGCTCGCTCGCTCCTCGGATGCGGTGAGGTAAAGTGTCTCTGTGGACTGAAATGAAGACCCCTCCCTGCCTCTTCCATCTCTCTCTCTCTCTCTCTCTCACTCGTTCTCCATGTACCGCCCTCCTTCTCTGTCTATATAAAGATCTTTTGGGCTAATCAGTCCTCTAGGACTCCAGCCCAACAACGAAGAATCTCCTCGCAGCTGTGCGCTGTCAGGGCACAACAGAATGCCGTCTTTTTAACCCTGGATTGTAGGGTGTTGCCATATTATGAAAAAAAAATGTTTTAATTTTTTTGGGAAAAAAATTATATATATATATATATATATATATATACTACAAATTGCATTGTAGGAATCAAAATGGCAAGCTTTTAAAAATTTGCTAAAAATGAAAATTCTGTTAATATTACTCAACTTCATTACTTTCTAAACTTTGCTTAACTTACTTTCTTCCATAGAACATAAAATAGAACATTTTGAAGACTGTGCTGGTTGCTCTTTATAATTAATGATAATTAGTACTTTAAATATGATGCAAAAGAACCATAGAATTATCATAAACATAGTCACAACGACTTCTACAGACAAACAATATTTGTGGCCTATAAACAGTTAGATCGTCAGTTTATTCCAAATGCAATAAAATGTAATAAAGTTACTCTCACTCTCTCTCTCTCTCTCTCTCTCTCACTCATATATATAGGAAGAAGTATATTATGGAAGAAGTATATTATTTTAGGAAGAAGTATATTATGCTCGTCAAGGCTGCTTTAATTTGATCCAAAAAATGGCAAAAATAGTACTTACAATTATATATCGGCCAACATATCGTTATCAGCCCGATAAGAAAATCTGGCCGATATATTAAAGCCGATAATTAATGGATTATTTCCTTCAGCTGACACACTTCAGACGTGCACTGCTCACCATGATGGTTTTGAATGGTTTGAAATATGATTGGAATAACTTAAAAAAGAAAATATAGTTAAGTGCAATGCAAGTGCATTTAGGCTACATAAAATTGTGTGCTTGGGACATGTCTTTTAATGGTGAGACTTGTGTTTTTGTAATTAGGCTCTTTAAAATGATAAAAAAATTCGGATTTATAGTTATTGGCCAATATATCGGTTATCGGCTTTCAAATATAAAGAATTATCGGTATCGGCCAAAATTTTCATATCGGTGCATCCCTAATTTTTTTTTTTTTTTTATTCCTGTGATGGCAAAGCTGAATTTTCAGCAGCCATTACTTAATATTTCTTCTTATTATATTACTATGTTGTGGTGCTAAATATTTTTGTGAAAACCGCAATACTTTTTTGTTCCACATTCTTTGATGAATAGAGTTCAATAGAACAGCATTTATTTAAATGAAAATCTCTTTAACATTATAAATGTTTTTACAGTCACTTTTGATCAATTTAATGCTTACTTGTAGAAGGTAGTGTATTTGTCCAACAGTAGTGTATTTGTATTATTTATAACATAATTCTTGCAGTTTTGACAAAATGTCATCTATGTTAGCCAGCTCGATAACATTGTTGTCGCAGATGCTGATTTCTCATTAAAACAATATAACGTTTACATTTGCAAGCCATAAAAAAAATTGACTGCATGTTGAAGATTACTTGTTCCATTAATTGTTCCGTTAGCCATCTCAAAACTCTCTCTGAACCGACGTGCCATCCTTGTTGTTGTCGCTCGGACAGATACAGTCCGATCCATGGACACATGATTCAGACCCTTTTGAATGGCTTCAACAGTTTAATTCAAAAGATAAAATATTCGAATATGATCAAAGCACCCCTTTCACAAAACCACTGACAAGATGACCAAGAGCCTCCTGTGCAATGATCCTGTCTCCTTCCCTCTGTCTTTCTCAGGCCACTCGGTGCAACTATAATCAGGGCAGTGTTCCACCATTTTCATTAAGATAAGCACTCTCTCTCTCTCTCTCTCTCTCTCTCTCTCTCTCTCTCTGTCTGTCTCTCTCCTCCGTCCTCATGCCTCCCGCAGAGCTGCAGGCCAAGCAGGGAGGCAGCGTGTATACTGTAATTTATACGCATGCATATGGGGAATTGGCCCGGCGTTGATGGATGCCTCGCTCGCTGGTCGCAGCTCCTGCGGGCGACTCTTGTGTTGAGGTGGCGTTTGCCTCAGAGGACCACAGCTTCAACAGACGGAGAAAACCAGCAAACGGATGCTTATAAGACAATAAAAACAAGCATGGGAGGTGGGTAGCAGTGTTTGAGAACATTTGAGAAAGGTTTTATTTGGGAAAATGGAGGCGCTGTGCTTTTAGTTTTCAAACAGACTGCCTGATGGAGGAGAGACGTCATGGATCAGTGCACTCTCTCAGGCCAGAAATAGAACATGTTGACGTTTTTTCTCCTTGCTTGTATATAGATTTTTATTTTTGAAAAGCTAGTATTACAGGTACACCGTAAAGGCCTGTTCACACCAAGGACGATGACTATAATGATAATGATATAGTTCTAAAAATCGTTCCAAATGTAAAAGAATAGCAGAGTCCACACCACAGCTATAACGATTACGAAGCAGAGGAAGGTTATCTTTGGAATCACTTTCAGATTTTTTTTTTTTTTTCAGCTGTTGAACAATGGAAGCATTAACAGCCAATCAGAATCTGTCCTGCTTTAAAGAGTTTGAGCATTCAAAGCAACTTAGCTCAAAAGCTTAAATAAACTGAACGATATCATCCTCTGCGTGGATGCTAATTTAGTTGTCGTTATAGTTATCGTTCTTGGTGTAAATGGGCCTTTAAGGACAGTCTGCGTCTGTCAGTTCAGTGTGAATCGACCTTAAGTCTGCAAAACTGTCATGATTTTTGTTATATTTGTGTGTATTTGTATAGATCAGTCAGTGGTTCACAACTGGTTTTGCTTCAAGTCTCATATTTTCCATTGGAAATCAAGTGGAATGAAATGTATTCATATTAGTCAGTCATCTTTATTTATATAGCGCTTTTTACAATATAGATTGTTTCAAAGCAGATTTACAGTGATAACAGGAATATAAGTTTGTTTCTGCTGCACAGCAGATTTAGAAGAAAATAGCGTCATAGTCCAGTTCAGTGATGTTTAATTTTTGTTGTAAAAAAATATTAATTTATATATATATATATATATATATATATATATATATATATATATATATATATATATATAGCCTAAATCAATTAAAATTGGTGTGAAAATACGTCAAACAGTGGTAAAGGTGATTTCACCTGTGCTTGTTTTTGACATTAACAACCAAAGATATGGAAAGCGTTTACATTTTGATAAGCCTATTTATTTCGCTATCCTAACTAGACATAATTATATGCTTAGCTGCATTTTATTAGTGACAATTAGTATTGTTTTCCAATCAGAACTGCCAACCATCGTTGGGTTTCAACACAGCAGATTTGTTATGACGCATAATGCATTATGGATAACATTGGCTATGTTCACATGCAACTAAATAATCCATTAGTAATCGGATTGACCCCTCAATTGAACTGAAAAGCCTTCATGTAAACACTTTAATCGATCGGATTGAGCTCGATCCGAATGAAATTTCGATCGGATTGAAAGTGATGGTTTATTCCTTTTCTAATCCAATCGAGAGAACATGTAAACGCTTGATCAGATTGAAAACCGAAACTGGAAAGGACTGCACATGTGCAATCACGTAGCAATGGCGTAATGACTTATGACGCGCGGAACGAGCTACGGTGGTTAAATAAAATTTCATAAATGACTCTAAAATTCTCCTACCACTCATCGTCTGTCAAGTGGAACAGAACAACGTCCCGTCAGTCCTCACTTCATACTCTCATCCACAGACACTATTTGGTTTGATAAATAGAAGCAGCACGGCACAACGGTTCATGAGCTCGTCGTCTCCTGATCAGCACCCGAAATAGATCAATATCAACCAATCAACGCAATCAATTTTGCGTTTAAAAGACATCTAATAGCCGTCTAAACACAGCCCTGACGTCTAAGCTAAAACAAGGCAAAATGTGGGCTGTCAGTGAAAATGTAATAGACGTCTAACCATAGCCCAAGAATAGACGCACAGGCTACGAATAGAACATGTCAAAGAAATGAAACCAAACACCTTGGAATGACTGTTGACTTTGCTTACAAGATTGAATATCATACATCTCGCAAGTTATTTTGGCTAGAAGTGGGTTACTCGTAGCCGGATTATGTCAGGTCTATAGTTAACCTAGACGGTGAAATGGCGGCTATTGCTCGCTGGGAAATCTCCTCTTTAAAACAAAGAAGCAGTTTATGAGAATAATAGTATGCACAAACAGCAGAAATTTCTGTATATTTGTAAAAAAATCCATATATTTACATATAAATGTTCACATCAACCCAATCACTTTATTTATTGTTCATGTAAACACTATACTTTTGGATTAATCAATCAGAAGGACAAAAGGTGTGCATGCAAACATATCCATTGTGATTCAACGTATTGGGATACACACATGAACTTGCTTGCTTGTGTATCGTATGTTTCTGCCAAGGCTTCTCGGCTGTTGACCAGGATAGAGACTAACAGATTCCAAACATGTACAACATGTCTAGCTCTTTTATTCTTCCTAACATGTGAGAGTTCTTTGCCCTGAAGTGCAATGCCTATTTCTTCCTGTCTAATTAGCTGACAAAAAGTACTCGGATTAGCTTCTCTGATGCTGAGGATTACTTGCGTTTCAAGAGCAAAATTTGAAGAGTGATATTCTGTTTCAGATGGTGTATTCGTTAGTGGAGATCAGAACACTCAGTTAGATCTGCCTTTCCATTTCATTAGTCTGTACGAGATTCAAACGCGAACTTCCGATAAGACTATGACTGGGATTTAGGCCATGCCATTCTTGAATGCAAGCATGTGGAGAGGCAGTGTGTGTCTCTGACTCATTTGCGTTTTTATCTCGTCTCCCACTTCCCCCGATTTCTAAAAATAACCCTGCAAACCTGCTTATTATTGTTTCGATGTCACACGCAGGACTGACAGGGCGATTGGAGAGGCAAAGCACAAGAGCGTTTGCTCCATTATTAAAACAGTTATGTAAAAGCGAGTGCTTTCTAGGGTGAGGTGTGTTGGGGTAACAGTTATTGACTTATATAAAATATCCAAACCATGGTGGAGAGGCCATACCTTTGCGAGACGGAGATAGAGAGGTGGAAGGGAAATGCGAGAGAGACCGAAAATGCTCCCGTTCTGGGAAGCGGACACAAAATCTATTCAAATCCAATTCGAGATTGGCTCTGCTGAGTTGCTGACCACACAAGTGATACAATGGCCAGCATCTCTATGCTTCGGAAGTATTTTCTCAAAGCTGAATCCTGTCTTTATGCTTTTGCGTTTTACACATAAACAGCTGCAGGCAGACTACAGCATGCTTTAACATGATTATCTTGGGTAGGGGTGTGCGATATTGACGCAAAATTATATCTCAATGTTTTATTGATGCTGATAATTAGACAATATTTTGCAGAGTGTGTTTTTGTGCTGGTATCTTGGACTGCCGTGGACAGCTGACTCCTGAAGTTTTTGATATTCTTCATATTCTGTGCAGTTCTCAGCTGTGGCAGAAATTATCTTTTCCAATACGTTAAAAATGTTTACCTTTTATGGACATTTTACCTTTATAAAGCCATTCTTTTCTAACCTAATTAAATGTATGCTTTTGTGTCAAAATTCTAACATTTAATCAATAAATTAAATTCAGAATAATAAAACACAATATGGCTCAAATGAAATCAGTATAAACAAAATTCATATTTGCAATGCAGAGGAAACACAGAAGCTGCATCTGAAGTGAAATTTAGATGTATTTACACTGACTGTTTAATGCCGCTCATGAATGCATTTAACCTGCAGTTACAACTGCATAAATAATGTTTTATTGTTTTAAACATAAAACGTTGAATATTGATAGGTGGCAGTTTTAATAAGTGAGTCATTGAGATTCAACTGATTCATTCAAATGGCTAGTTCATTCAGGAATGAAGCATTAATTAGTCTTATTGAATCATTCATTCAATCGATTCCTTCAAAAAGTTTATTCATTCGGTAACGAAACACCGCTGTGTGTCGCTCAGAGACGCAAAACAGTGCTGTGGCTTGTTTCTAACTATTTACATTGGCGAAATGTCACTAATATTAACTTCTTGTTTATTGCACAGTATATTATTTTCATTATTTATTTCAATACATTCATTCAATTTTTGCACCATACTTCTCGTAGCTTTGTTTATATAGTCAAGCCTTTCTTACTTGTATTACACTCTATTGTTGCGCTTGTGGCATTTAGCTCACACCTTTGAAGGTTTCAGTTAATGCTGCTGTTAATTACTCTAGGCTTTTCTGCACCTTTTGAGATGTGTTGTGTGAGCTCATAGTGTGTCTGTCGGCTGGAAAAAGATGACATTGAAGCTAGCTATTGGCCATTCTGAATTCCCATCCTTTCTTAGAGGTGGTCTAGGGTGAGATGGCGCATCGTGTGACTTATGGTGTATGTCTACGAGAGCGCATTCACTGCAACAACTTTAAGACTACAGCGAGACCCCGGCTAGCCCGAAGCAATGGGGGCAGTGACTCAAGTTGAGTGGGGTTTAAATTTAGACTTCATCTGTTCTGTATATGCCGTTTTTCCTGTTTCTCTCTCTCGGCCTTTCTTTCTCATTTATTATATAACCTAATTTGGCAGTGAGGACCAAAATAAAGTGCACTCTAAGGCCTAATTGCCATGGACTGCTTCTTCAGCAGTTCCCCTCTGCCGAGTGGATGGAGAAGGGTGGCGGCAGGTGGAGGGAATATTCGAAATAATTAAAGGAATATTAAACTAATACATTATACTATTTCAAATAATATTACATATACAAATATAAAATATTTAAAGCATTATGCAAAAGCATTGCATAAAACAATACACAGAAAAGGCTAGTAAGCGATTGTATCACACTAAAATTGTGTCAACATGCATATTTTTATGTCTTGTGAAAAAAATATTGAAACGGTGCAGCCCGGTCTCACCCCAAAACGTCACATACTGACGCGTCTTGACCAAACGGCAATATACGACGAAAAGGGTACCCCTAAAACGTCAATATGAGACGCAGACATAAGCGCACCAGCAGCGCCTCTTAGCGGTACCCTAACGCATACCTAAACCTACCCATAACCCGAATAGTCACATACGGACGTTTTAGGGGTACCCTTTTCGTCGTATATTGCCGTTTGGTCAAGACGCGTCAGTATGTGACGTTTGGGGGTGAGACTGTGTTGAACGGTGAGTATCTAGGTATGTCAAATCGATTAATTGCGATTAATCGATTTTACATACCTAGATACTCACCGTTTCAATATTTTTTCACACATATATATGTGTATATATATATATATATATATATATATATATATATATATGTGTATATATATATATATATATATATATATATATATATATATATATGTGTATATATATATATATATGTGTATATATATATATATATATATATATATATATATATATATATGTATATATATATATATATATATATATATATATATGTATATATATATATATATATATATATATATATATATATATACAGACTTTTGTTATATGCGATTAATTGATTTGACAACACTAATTTTAACGTTTGAAACAGTGTTGGTATTGTTAACTAAAACTATTTAAATGTGTTTTAATAAATTGAAATAAAGCTAAATGAAATATAGGTAAATATATTATACAAAAAAAAAAAAACATATAAGATAAAAAAAAAACCTTAGAAATTAGAAATGTTGCCTTGGTCACTAACTGATATGGAAGTTTAAGAATTAAACTTGAAAAAAAAAAGATAAATAAAATATATTTAAAAGTAATAATATTAATAAAAATGACTAAAGCACACTACAAAATGACTAAAACTTAAATTAAAAAGAAACTGAAAATATAAAACTAGTAGCTATTTCAAAATGTTAATAGTACAATATAAATAATACTAAAATAACAAATTGGCGCATTGCAAGCGCTTCACTTTCACCCAGAGTTGTCATTTATGTATTTATTTATATATTTATATATTTATGTATATTTATCATTTATTTATGTGTATATAATAAATAAGTGTTGTCTATTAAGCTTAACTTGTACTTACCCCCAGAATATTCCTCGAAGAGGAACTTGAAAGGAGGGATTGAGGTGTGAACATTTTGATTTTGCCCACTTCCATTGTTGCGCGCTGAATGCCTGCACCCTATCTGGCACTGGCGAGCAGATTAGCAGCCAGTGGACGTGTTTCTATTTGAGGAAATAATCAAGGCCGCCTGCTCTGTGCTCCTCATGGTGTAGCACCACGCATCCACTGCCGAACCAGCAAAATGAGGCCATGTTACATATCCCAGTCCCCTCGGCTCCGGCGGCTACGTGCAAGGGGACCTGAGTGTCGACACGTAGTCGCCACGAGCGCCGTCAGAAAGCAAAGGACCCAACACCATCATCAGGTGAGAGTTTGCAAGAGGATGTGCCAAAGCAGCACCGGTGTCACCTTAATTATTCTCCCTCGGTAAACGTAAGCTCAGAACTTGCTTGATTACTACAGGGAAAGTTCCTCTGTGCTGGGTTGGACTGCGCCACTTATTTTTAGCATATTACTTTTTCCGCTACTCTCCAGAACCTCCCAGATGAGATCTTTCCTGTGAAAGAATTTGACATTTTTGCTCATTAAAAGTGGCAGCGAGTAAAGACGCCAAGTTAGTTAAGCCCCTTGGTGTCGCTCAATGGACTTTCCATTTGTTTTTTGGGAGTATCTTCTTCAACTCTGGCCAGTTGTAGAACATCAAGTCATTCAAAACCGCTTTTAACACTCTGACTAGTTTGAGTTTGTCCAAAAGTTTACACTAAAAGCTTGGGTTCAGTAAAATCTAGTATATTGTGTTCACCAAGGCTGCATGTATGTTTAAAAATTATATCATGTAATATTATTACAATTTTAAATATGTTAAAATGTAATGTATTCCTGTGATGGCAAAGCATCATTACTCCAGTCTTCATTGTCACATGATCTTTCAGAAATCATTCTAATATGCTGATTTGAAACATTTAATATTATTATCAATGTTAAAAACAGTTGTGCTGCTTAAAGTGGACCATCGAAATAAAGAGTTGCCTATAAAGTATAAAGAACTCAATCTGTAAGAAGAATCAGCCTGTGGGACATAAAAGTCCCCATAGCTGAAAGAATGCACAGTAATTCGGCTGCATGCTAACAGAATTAGCAGTAGCTAATGCCACTAACCAGGAAAAGTACTAGATTTTGAGCCATGCGGGAGGCAACAAGATCTAGGTTTTTCCATAATAAGGCGAAGTGTACTAGGGGGCCCATAATGAGCCGTCCCATGGAGCGCATGTTCCTGAGGCCTGATGGGACTGTGGATTGATTATGGAGAACCAGGGCTTTCACTTGGTGCGATAATTGAGTTTGAGATGAGAAGGAGGACACCTATTGAGGAGGCTTTAAGAAAGCGCAACTATTTAGGATGAGAGACATCGAGCAACAGTTCCCTCCTTGAGATCAAGACGACCGAGAGTGGGAACGAATAATCCCGGGAGACTCCGTCGACTCAACAGTTTCCAGTGTAATTCCGCCGGGGCTCTCCAGATCACTCTTCACTTTCCATTTCTAGATGAAAAATAAATAAACCTCTTCAGACAGAACCTCTCGCATAGAAAGCCAGCTCAGAAAAAGTCCTGCTCTCTTTCAGTAGGTCTCCGCCACCCTTCTTTCCTGAACACCACTATCACTCTCTATCTGTTTCATCCCTGCTCGCTCACTCTCACCCAGAGTCGCTCACACGCAACCCATCTTTCTTTCTCAGACACATCCTGGTCAGGATTGGGAGGGCTGGTTTTGAAATGTATTCCAGTACAGGATGTAAAATTCAGCAATGTTTGTATCACTGTGTTTGGGACATTTCAGACCAGATTATGTGAGTGATCCGGAGTCAAGAGCTGATTGGCGACCACACAAGGTTGATTCTTTGGCTTCTCTTAGAACTATTTTCAGTGGTGGAGAGGAAATATATGAACCAACTGGCCAAATTTAGTTTAATGTAGACTACCATTCAAAAGTTTGGACTACCATCCTTTAAATTGACAGTAATGACCTTTCTAATGTCAAAAAATATTTCTATTTCAAGGAAATGCTGCTCTAAGAATCCTGTAATAAATGGATCAATATTTCCCCCACAAAAATATTAAGTAGCACACATATTTTCAACATTGACAATATTACAATATGCAGCAAATCAGCATATTAGAATGATTTCTGAAGAATCATGTGACACTGAAGATTGTTGTAATGATGCTGAAAATTCAGCTTTACCATCACAGGAATACATTATATTTAAAAACATGTTAAAAGAGAAAACAGCTATTTTAAATTGTAAACAAATTTCACAATATTACTGTTTTAACTGTATTTTTAGGAAACTTCTTTAAAAAAACATTTTTAAAAAATCATTTGTAGTGTAAGTTTCTCCATATTAACTTCTTATTTGATTGAACTTTTGAATAAAAATGGAATCTTTTGAAGCAGACAGCAATTCAGTTGCTGTAAATTTTTAAATTTTAAATAAAAAAAATCCATTAAATTTTTATCAATATTTCATTATGTCATGTTGATTTACTTTGCCAATTTTAATTTAATTAAGACTTAAATTAAATGTGATATTATAAAAAAAAAAAAATATATATATATATATATATATATATATATATATTTTTTTTTTTTATAATATCACATTTAATTTAAGTCTTAATTAAATTAAAATTGATTGCTTTCAGGATGTGAAGAGTGTTTCAACCAGAATAATATATATATATATATCGTGAGCTTAGAATTATAAGGTTCTATCTCCACTTTTGGTCGAAATTGAGTTTTTGACATAATCTGATCCATTAGGTGTTTATTAATGCCTGTGTGGTGTTATTTTTGTAAAAAAATATTTTGTTAGTAGTTATTAATAAAATAAAAAGGTTCCATCTCAGTTGTGCCAGCTGGGATGTAAAAACTTTGATGCTCAATATCTCGGAACTACCCTAAACGGAGATAGAACCTTATAATTCTAAGCTCACGATATATATATATATATATATAAATATATATATTATTCTGGTTGAAACACTCTTCACATCCTGAAAGCAATCAATAATAGAAGATTTAATAAAATAAAAAAAATAAAATAAAAAAAATGACTTACATTTTCTGTGGAAGTCTCAGGACCAAAAAAAAAAAAGTTTGTCCAATCAATGCATTCGGACCGAATGCACTGATTGGTTCATTATAATTGTAATGTTATGTGCTTTGAGGCCTAAGGTAATTTAACCCCGTCTCTCGTGATGCTTTGCAGACTCTGCTGTACGTGCTCATGTGTTTTGAAGGTTTGGCTTTGGAGACGCTTTGACGGGAAGGTGGATATCACGCTTTCAAAGCTAGCTCGCTATTGCTAGCCTCTCTGAAATTGCTTATCTTTTAAGTACTGAGCAATATGATTAACATAGTACTTACTATAGAGTTAGGTTAAGGGATCGGTTTAGGGTTAGTTGCATGGAATAATGCGTAATTTACTGTTATAGTTAGTACATGTAGCAAGGACACTGTAAAATAAAGTGTTACCGGCTATTTCATATTTTACAGTTACATGTATCCCGTTTCTCCTCATCCCTGCTGGAGATGCTCTTTGATACTGGAAGAAGAACGGCCTCGGCCAATATTTATAACCTGCCTCACGGCCTAACTTCTCTGCTGTGGCTTGTTCCCCAGTTTAGGGTTTCTTAAGGTGCACCTGCAGTGCTCCTTTCTGCAGTCATCCATTACAGAAGGTACAGAGCAAGCGAGGGCCGCTTGACTGATCTATGAGCCAAGGGCAGAGGCTCTTACGCAAATAGATTCAGCCTATGTCCATATATCAGATTAACTCCCCGGCAAACGCTGAAGGACCCAGTGAATTTAACTTGAATAGACTGACCCTCTCATTTTGTCTCCATCAGGAACCATCTCAGAATTCCGCAGCATCTTCTTGCTGCTCTTTTATCACCCGGAGTGCGCCCCGCGGCTTGTGTGTGAACGCGTGCAGATGATAGTGAACTTGGACTGTTTACAGGCGGAGGGGATGGTGTCTGCGTTGTCATGAAGCTTTACTGCTCTGATGGGTTTGTGATTGGACGCTCTGGGAGAATGCTGGGAGCTAGCGGACAGGGTAATTCAGGCTAGGCTGGCTCTGAAGTCTTCCATAGGAAAGTGGCATAACGTCAGTTTATCTAGTTTATAGACATTGTTAAAGAGAACCAGTATAAATAATACATTTAAGTCAAATTACTTTATATTTAAAAATTGATGATGACTTTACAGCCCATGCTGTGATGGTTATACAGGAATAATGGGAGAACTGGCAGGGATTTTATATTTTTAATTGTTTTATTTTTTATTTATATTTTATTTTCAATTTAGTTTTTGTTTTCATTACTTTTCAATCTATTCCTATTTGTTTGTTGGTTTCTTTGTTTCTTTCTTTGTATTTAAGTTTTTTTTTGTTTAATTTATTTATTTTTACAGCTTTCTAGTTTTAGATTTAGTTTCCATTCCATGAGATTTTCTTATACTATTTATTTTTCTAGCTTTAGATTTGATTTCCATTCCTATTATATATTCTAGTTCTAGTTTTAGATTCCATTCCATTAATTACATTTTTTTTATTTACTTTTTATTTATTGTTTCTTTGTTTTGTTTGTTTAATTTATTTTATATTTGCAGTTTCCATTCCTATTTTTATTTATTTATTTTTACTGTGTTCTAGTTTTGATGATTTATTTATTTTTAACACTCTTAATATTTTTGATATCTAGGATTTCCATGTTTAATGCATTAGGGTTGTACAGTTTTATTTATTCATTAATTTTGATTATATCATGTATGCAAAGCTAAAAGGAATTTGCTGATATTTTCATTTCATTTTTTACTTTGGAGTCATGAAAATATATATTAATATAGGTTATTCCCAGTTAAATAATAATTATTATTATTATAAATTTTCTAGTTGTGTTCTACTTTTTGGTTTTAGCTTACGATAGCACTTAATGTCAGCTGGGGCTGTTCCTTTAAGAATAGGTTCAGCTGGTCCTAGATCAGAAAAGGCATTTTATCGTGAATAATGGTCCTGACAGACTGCTTTTCTTCCCAGGGAGTGCAGTCATGGCCACTGAAGCGTGCCGTGTTCACCCCCTCATCGCCTGGCACTTTCCCCCTCTTTCCTTCTAGAGGAAACAGAATAAAGAAGGGAAGTGTGTGATTTATAGAGCACTCTGATGTGTCATCACATTTTTTGGGGTGTATTTACCTTTTTTCGTTCTGCTGATGGTAATACCCCCCCCCCCCCCCCCCACCTCCTCTCGGCGTAATTATTGTCATTTTCATCAGCATTACCACAAGAGATGATGATTATCTTCATCTGTGTTACAAATTAGCCGGATGGTGTGAGTTACTGGTATCAGTCATGATGTAGAGGAACTGACAAGTTAATTTAATGCGAATGAGCAATTGTTCAGCTTTGCCGATGTGAAATGCTACCCTCACTAGCGCAGTGCACATCGCCCTCTCCCTCCGACTGTTCTTTGGATAAATGTTGTTGTTTCTTGCTGATTCCTAAATTTGCTTAAAGGGATAGTTCACCCAGAAATGAAAATTCTGTCATCATGCATTTTCCCTCTATTCATTCAGGTCGACATTCACTGAAAATCATCTCCTTTTCCATAGTGCTCAACTCTTATTTTAGGGGATCTGAATATGCGCATAATAACATGCATATGAATAATAATTATAATTTGGTGCATTGGAATTGGTTATGATGACATATGAGAACCAATGTGATTTCGGCGTAATTTGCATCAGATCTGTGGCATGTTTTTTTACGCACCTTATTTGCATATATGCAAATTTCTGTGATGATCAGCTTAACTTAAACTTTATCACTCTCTCAAAGAAATACAAGATATACAAGAAATAAAAAATATAGTTTTGGTAATTTTGTTACGTGCGTTTATTAGTGTTTTTTCATATTTCAATTTAGCTTTATTTCAGTTTTAGGTTTAGTCATTTAAGTACTTCAAATTTTTAAAGTTTAAGTTTCCCTTCTAATTTCTATTTCAGCTTTATTTCAATTAACAAACAATTATTTGTAATATTTCATTTTAATTAAGTCAGATGGATCATTTTAGGTTATTTGTATTGTGTTTTTTTTTCCATTTTTCCACAGAAAACAGAAAGTCCTAAATGTTGACATGACATGACAACGACATGAGGATGAGTAAACGATGACAGAATTTTAAAATGAAAGTGAAATATTGCTTTAAATTCTGATTCTCATTCTCATTCTGATCTCATACTATCTCATCTCACTTTCCAATATATAAAGCAGCTAAACTCGTTTCAAATCTGAATATAAGAGCAACACCAAATAAAACGCTTGCTATGATCTATCATCAAGCTAGCATTGCATTTGTGAGATTTGCAAGCGCAAACATTTATCTGACACTTAACACATTTGATTCAGCCAAACAGCTTTACTTGTGTAACATTGTAGTGTGTAGATTTTGCTACTTGGCACAACATCAGCACGCCTCGACTTAACTCAGCCATCAACTCTACAGATACCTGTATGAGCGCTCTGCTTTTAGCTGATATCCCAAATCCTCTTAAGAAAATGAGTTGCAGCGTCAGTTTCGCGCGTACACAGAATGCTCTCTTCATCGGAGGTGCCAACTTTCTGACTTTGTGCAATACCTTGATCGAGCCTGTGGAGGAACTCACTCCAGTGTTTGCTCTTCTGCATCAGTTGTACGGTTACAGAAGCTTACATGCTCTAGGAGCTGTTAATCTCTCCGGCTACGGCACTGATCGGCTCTCAAAGCAGCGGGAAGTCGAGATCCAGACACTTTTTGCTAGTAGATCAAGGACAGGTCTTAAGGGTAGAGTAAACACAAAGATAGTTGCAGTTTAACACTTTTTTGGGGGTCAAGCACAAAGACACTGCTGAAAAGGCGCTAATGAAATATCTCTAAATAGCACTAGTTGTTCTTTTGCATAGGGCTGCACAATATTGAAAAAAAAAAAGAAAAAAATGAAATCGCTATATTTATTTTTTTCTGCAATATATTGTGAAATACAGGAATTTGTACTTGATGACTTGAATTGCTACTGTATATATTTGGAAAGAATGAATCATTCTAGAGTGAGTGGGGTGATTTTGTTGG
This sequence comes from Squalius cephalus, assembly GCF_949319135.1. NCBI lineage: Eukaryota > Metazoa > Chordata > Actinopteri > Cypriniformes > Leuciscidae > Squalius > Squalius cephalus. The sequence continues at coordinate 21,868,094 of NC_137144.1, forward strand.
GGGAGTGTATGCGATTAGAAAATAAAAATAATAATTATAAAAAAATGTTGAAAAATATGTTTTACAATGGCATATTGATTTCAGGGCTGAGCCATTTAGGAAAAGCTTCACTGTAATACAAATATTGGTTGAAATATTGAAATTGGTTGAAATATTTACAAGAGTACGTTTTACAAGAAAATACTGCTCAAGTCTTTTTACTCAATTTCATAATTAATTCAATGTGTTACTTGCCGTTTCGTCATAATTTTCGCATATACGCTATTATTTTGGAGAAATCTGATCCTAAACCATCAGTTAAAGGGTACATAACATGCACAGTTTCACCTAATCTCATGTTAATCTTGAGTACCTATAGAGTAGTAGTGCATCCTTAATATCTCCAAAAAGTGTTTAGTTTTATTATAATTTGAAAAGAAAAAACAGCTTTCCAATTCTCTCCGGGAAAAGCCGAAGTCCTGGAGGCGGAGCTATAGAGTCAAGCGGTAGCGCTGATTTCCAGCAAAAGACAGAAATCTGATCCAGTTGTACTTACATGACTGGGGTCTTTTATCACTGGGACCGCTCCACGTTTTAATAGCAAACGATTTGCAAATCCAGCGTCGAGGCCTTGTTAATAAAACATTCGTCACTCAAATGACCAGAACACATAACCGCACTTCCTACACTCCGTTGCTGCCCCGGAAAAACAAACTGCATCCACTGTTCCTGTAACACTGGGTTCTTTGGAAAGCTGAACACGGTAAGCTTTCCCTCACATCCAAATACACACTTTTTTGGAGACATTCTTGAACAAATCCTATGCAGCGCTGGCGCCGATGATTTCCTGTTGAAGCGCGTTGATGTGCGCGGTCTCGCTCTCCTCTAGTCGACGTGCGCGCGGGCGAGCTTTTCCGAGAGAAATGCTCATATAAGGAGTTCCACTCTGATCTACGTCATTAGATCCACGATCGAAAAAAAACCAGCCGAAACTTGCACCAACCCGGAAGTAAGATTTTCGGCACAGAAATTCTCCGTTATTCGTCAAAAATATTTTTTTTAAACTTTGCCCATGTTTAGCATGAGAATCCATCTCTTTAACAGTGTAAACAACTCTGAATACATGAAACACCATTGTACCCCCCCCTTTAAGGGCAGTTTTTCTGTTTAAAATCAATCAAAAGCACCAGCATACTCTAAAAAATAAAAGATCAGTAAAAACAGGGCACAATGTACTGTATTAATTCAACGGAATTTTCCGTATTTATTTTTTACAGGTGGTTTTTACCTGTATTTGTAGTAACAAAACGATTTTAAAATAATAATTGTGATTTTATTGTGATTTTTATTAAATAAAAAATATTAAACAAAATGAGAAATATTGTAATAACACTATTGTATTGTAAAATAATTGTGAGTAAAATTATTTTATTTTACTTTAAAATTACAATACCAATATTTACATCTTAATTAATTGATTTTCAAATGGTAACCCATCAAGCTTTTATTTTGAAGGGTTGCCAGCTAATAAACATTTGCGTTGATGGTTTCACAGTAAATGAGCCAAGCTGTTCTGAGACACTTCACGTGTGGAAGTGAACTACAAGCTCTGAAACCTATAGCACATATAAGCCATATCATGATATCGATTTTATTGTGATATATCATGCAGCTCTAATTTTGCAGTAAGTAATTTACAAAACTATGCAAAATTTGCAGTGATAAACACTGGTTGTGACTGCAGGCTAATATGTAGTGTGTAAGCACACATACAGCAGTTAGCCTGTTGCTAGCATGCCGTGCGCATCGTTCACTCCGCTCTACTGCCCTGATCAATAGCCTCATTTTCTCCAGGTCTTGCTTTGCACTACTGAAGGTTAAGAGGTCTGGAATGGTATTGATCAGTGTATTCACACACCATCTGTCACGGCCATTAACGTGATGATATGTCTTTGGAAAAAGCCCCTTTTTTTCATGCTGATTTGGAAACTTTTGTGATTTCTTATGTGGAGGTGCTGAAGGAAGTTGTTTTATTAATAACAGATTGTATATCAGTATAAATAATATATTGTGCACACTATTTCGAAAACGAGGGAGCGAATTATTAAATTGTGCGCGCGGTTTAGTAAAACGAGGGTGCGAATTATATTGTGCACACTATTTAGTAAAGCTAGTGAACAAATGATGTTGTGCGCACGATTTAGTAAAAAGGAGGGAACAAATTATTTTATTGTGCGCACAATACGATTTAGGAAAACGTGGGGACAAAATGATTGTATTGTATGCACGATTTACTCAAAACAAGGGCAGTAGAAATATGAATTAGAATTTTTTGTAACCATATAAACGTTTTTACTGTCACGCTTGATCAATTTAATGTGTCCTCACTGAATGAAAGCATTAAAACTTTTCAAAGTTCTTCATAGTTGTATATATTTCTTAACGTTCCTCATTTTACAACAGCCCACACTGGTCTTTTGGCACACACACTTGCAAATCTACAAACTGCCATGTAATTAGCAATTTAGAGCACTTCTAGTTAGCATTTAGGACAGCATGCGTGATATTCTATTAATTACAGTTACTGCACCCTTAATAAAATAAATCTGAATGTAGATTAATTACAGTCTCAAACCCTCACTGCGTGAATGTGATTGGACCAAATTGAAAACGTCTGGGGTGCTTTCTTGTAATTCTTTTTTAATATTCTTTAATGATCAGCGTGTTCTATCAGTACATTAACAGCCGAATGTGTGCCAAAATCTAATGATATCAATTTAGCTCAGGATAAAAGAAAGACAGGGTGGAAAACCATTCCAAAATGTAATTCATGGTCATGGTCTAGACCAGGGGTTCTCAACTCTCCCCCTCGAGGTCCACTTTCCCTAATAAAACCCCCGGACAAGCTAATCAAAAACTTGCAAAAGTGGATAAGTGCACTTGCTTAGATCGTTAAAATAGGGCCCAGAGAGGTTGTCTTTTCAATCTTTCATCAAAATATAACAATTTGTTCTGCCTCTGAAACGACTTTTCTTTTTTGGTGACATCACCGATCCCTCTTACTTTTCAGCCCCGCCCCTTCAACCATCTGTCTCCGTTCTGGAAAGTAACACCCACTTTTTATTATACAGTGATGGATGAAATAGTCCCGCCCTACTTTTTTCCCCTCATCAAATATCCAGTTTCACTCAGAAATGCATCAGATTAAGAAAGTAAAGTTGTTTTCAAGCTTTATTATACAAAAATAGACATCATACAGCATCTTAAAATGGAAGTCAAGGTGCCCACTGAGCTGAAATATGATTAATGGTTGGCCTTACTTCCTTCTTCCCTCTCAATCTCACACTCTCTCTCCTCTACCTTTACATGATGCCTCATTATGTCTCCCGTAGGGTCATCGTTATTTTTCCTCGTTGTGGGACCTTCTGCTCAGACATGGATAGATTTACCATTCAAAGAAGACAAATGGACCAGACAACCTTGCTGGTTTCAGCTTCTCTCTGCATTTGTTTCCAGTGTGTCCGCTGGGCCATTGATTTAGGCCATTTGCATTTATGCTTCTTTTTTTTTCTTTTTTTATCGAGGGTGATGCATCCTGACCCTACGGGTTCAAATCAAAGCAGAGATGCACCCCAGGGACTAAAGGATGGACCTTGCTTGCACTGAACAACAAAGCGCGAAAGAAAGAGAAGGAAAACAAGACAACAGAGGTGATCAAACAAGTTGACCGTAGCGCTACGCTGGAAGCAACGCAAATACGCTGCTGAATTTGCACTCTCACAAAACACTGTTGTGTTTTGATCTACTCACAGCAGCAGTTTAAAGATAAAAGGGCTCCAAAGTGGAGTGCATCAAAACCAGCCTCAGGAGCATGATGGGAAACATATTTATAGAATGTTTGGTCAGGGTTGATGCTGCCGGTAGCAGGCAAAGGATGTGTGGGCAGGGAAGGTGGATTGTGGGATACAGACTGGCAATCTGTGCTTCACAACTCCTGCATATTTGTTTTGATTCCTTCAACATGGAGCATATGTTTATCTTTTATTCAGAGTTGGTGTTAAAGGGTCTGATCTTCTTAGATTAAAGAGTTCATTGTGCTATGAATAATAGGCTACTGTAGCTTTAAGAACATAAAACTCATTTAAAGTTCAGAATGTGCATATATGTATATTGTCTGTCTATCTATCTATGTATATTGTCTGTCTATCTATCTATGTATCGGCCTGTGTCTGTCCGTCCGTCCGTCCGTCCGTCCATCCATCCATCCATCCATCCATCCATCCATCCATTCATCCATCCATCCATCAACCTGTGTCTGTCCAACCGTCCATCCATCCATCCATCCATCCATCAACCTGTGTCTATCTATCGGCCTGTGTCTGTCTGTCCGTCCGTCCATCCATCCATCCATCCATCCATCCATCCATCCATCCATCCATCCATCCATCCATCCATCCATCCATCAACCTGTGTCTATCTATCGGCCTGTGTCTGTCTGTCCGTCCGTCCGTCCGTCCGTCCATCCATCCATCCATCCATCCATCCATCCATCCATCCATCCATGTGTCTATCTATCTATCTATCTATCTATCTATCTATCTATCTATCTATCTATCTATCTATCTACCTGTGTCTATCTATCTATCGGCCTGTGTCTGTCCGTCCATCCATCCATCCATCCATCCATCCATCCATCCATCCATCCATCCATCCATCCATCCATCAACCTGTGTCTATCTATCTATATATCTATCCATCCATCCATCCATCCTAATAAGTGAACACAAATGTTTAAAAAACAAAAAGTTGAGTTCTTGAAATACTTAGCCCAAGCTTTTCTTGGCTTTTAAATGATCACAAGGCTGTTTGGGTTTTCATTTTTCCCCCGCAACATCCTTGTCTAATGTATGCATATTTAAATATGTATGCCAGCTATACTAATTATAGCTAGCATATATTTTCCTCCTGCCAGGAAGACATGTGGCTACCTCACACGAGGTGGAAAAAAACTAAAAAGATGATCTAGAGCACTGTCAGGGGAGACAGAGATTGGTGATTGGACTGTGGCGCTGATGATGGCGATTAAGAGTCTAAGCATTAACAGGAGCTTTAATATGGAGTCACTTTTTTAGCATCAAAGGCTGCAAAACATGTGAAGTCTGGAGTCGATCAAACAAACGCAACAGACATGCTCACAAAATATATAACAGACTCGAGCTGCTTTGTTTACATGCATGCTTATGGTATCAGTTGGCTTGGAGGATCTGGACAGTTGAAATGAAATTGAAATCTCTGACTAAAATCTGTTTGGCCAGGGAGAGATTGTTTGACTGCCACGTTTAAAGTTTAAATTTGAAATATCTCATTTTCAGGAACTTTATTTTCAGGCAGACTGGTAAAAACCAATTCACTCTGACTCCTGGAAATGGCATTATTCCATCCAATCAAATTAGAGCTTGCAAGTTTGAGAAAGTGGATTCTGTATTTATTATTTATATGCATTAGATTGTCAATGGTTGGATTGTAGATTGTCTCTGAACATCTGAGGCTTATAGTTAAACCAATTCAACAATCTTTTGTGTTTATTAATACGAGGAACTGCTCTCTGAAGACTGCAGATAGATGCAGTTCTCATGGGAGATTCAGCCTCGCAGTTCTTATGTGTGCAATTTTGTATCATGCGTCTCTTTTCTCCATATTATTAGTCAAAGTCTCTCTGTATTATATAAGACTTCCTGAAAAGCATGTTGTATAGCTCATGTCACGCCCCCTCATTTTCTGGGACAGAAGGAAACGAACATTAGTGCAGATGAGTACATATTGTATTGTATTGTTTTGTATTGTATTGCACAGACAAAAAAGCCTGCATATATTTGGAGAAGAGTATGCAGGAGAGCATCATGCATTATATTTATTTTCATTTACGTTTGTTAGCATATTAATAATCATAGTAGTCGTTTGTGTGTGTGTTTGAGGCCAGACGCTCAATTGCCTGTAATTCATATTGATCGAAGGATTTTAAATATAATTATCATATTGATCATACTGATGTGCAGTCAATTTGAGTTTGCTTGAATATGCACTGCTGCTGGGTTTAACTACAATCATTTATTTGGAGCGGTTACATTTTATTAAAATGATAGTTTCTGGACATTTTAAAGTGATGTAAACTATGTAAACTGACATAATGCGCCAAATGTTTCAGAATTCAGAAACTAACAACACAAATGGTTAAGCAAACAAATTGTACTGTTATGGTGCTTTTATTGTACTTTTATGGTGCTTTTATTATACTTTTATGCTGCTTTTCATGGACTGTAAAATAAATATTTTTGTGCATTTATATCCAATGCAGTCATTTGCAGGGTTTGCAGCACAGATCAAATCCACTATTGTTTTACATAGAAATGTTGTATAGTCTATACAGTATTTAATGCAATTACATCAATAATAACAATGTAATTAATTACACCCAACACTACATTTAACCACGTATCACTGTCTTTGGAAGGCTTTTGTCTTTGTAAATGTACAATTTCATACCATTTCATATTTATATGCAATGTAGGTATTCCCCAACTTTTGTTTGCTCATAAATTGAAAAACCTCACCATAAAAACCCATGGGAAAATCTCAAGGGAACCAGTGGTGAATTAGTCTTCCAGGTCTTGACATCATCCCTGCACACTCCATTTAACAGAATGATCATTTTTAGATGAACCGTCCCTTTAATTTGCGGTAGCAAATGCGCTTTTCAGTGGGTTTCCCACATTGTAAATGAGAGCTAAACATCAGGTCAGCAAAATAACTCTGCAAACTATACAGGAAAATAAAAAAGTACACACACTATCCACTTACCATAACCACTTAGACATGAGAAACTTGAGGATCAAACAAAAATGCTTCTGCTTGTTTAGCAACTGTGGCGTCTGAGTCATCTCCTCTGTTCAGGAAACTGTGAAAACATTTTAGCTGGTCATTGTGAACGAAACCAAGTGAGAATATCTGATGTCAGTATTCATAAAAAGCACATCTAGTATTCTGAACCGTGTGAATTAAGTCCGAAGAAAACAGGTACACTCGTAAAAATAAGCGGTCCAAAAGGGTTTTTGGTTCTTCTTCTTCTTCTTCTTCTTCAAAAAAGGCCATTTTAATAATCTAAAGAATATTATAAAGAACCTTTTGTGTGTTGGAAAGGTTCCATGGATTCAAAAAGGTTCTTCATGGATCCATCAATGCCAGTAAAGCACTTTATTTTGAAGAGCCTCCTGTTTCATATGTTTTTAAACTAAGGCTTTGTCTTCCCGCAGTTCCCTTTTCGAACATTTGGAGCCTGAGAAACCGACAGCATCCAAGTGGTTTGTAATTGTAACGTGGCTGTTCTTCTCTTTTGTGTGCGCAGGGCGAAGCCAGCTAGCGAAACCGAGTGTGAAGATGTCCAGAAACTGCTGGCACTGTGGAAGACTTGGCAGGTGAGTGTACAGGAACAGGTTGTGAGGAACACACTTTGGCTGATTTGAGATCAGGCACTGAGCCTTGTCTGAAGATGGGATCTTGTGTGACATACACAAGCTGATGGAGGAACTGCGAGCACTGTCTCGTTGGAGAGGAAGATGGAAGAGAACAAACAAGACTGTTTTACAGTTAGTTCATGTGTCTGTCGTTTATTTTTTTAATTCTCCCAGACAAACAGAATATTTTTAATGAATCCTCCAGCTAATCGTAAAGCCCCAGTTTCACAGACGAGGCTTAAAGGAATAGTTCACTTAAAAATGGAAATTCTGTCATCATTTACTCACCCTCAAGGTGTTTCAAACCTGTATGAATTTCTTTCTTCTGTTGAACATAAAGGAAGATATTTTTAAGAATGTCGGTAACCAAACAGTTGATGGACCCCATTGACTTCCATGGTAGGAAAAAAAACAAACATACTATGGAAGTCAATGGGGTCCATCAACTGTTTGGTTACCGACATTCTTCAAAATATCTTCTTTTGTGTTCAGCAGAAGAAAGAAATTCATACAGGTTTGAAACAACTTGAGGGTGAACAAATGATGACAGAATTGTCATTTTTAAGTGAACTGTACCTTTAAGCCTAGTCCCAGACTAAAATACATATTTGAGCTGTTTTAACTGAAAGCAACTTGCACCGACATTTCTTAAAATATGTCAGTGCCATTGTTTTGTCTCAAGATGCACACTAGTACTGTTTTTATAAAGTCACAATTATAAAAGCTACTTAAATGCCCTAATTGAACTAAGGCCTAATCCTGGCTTAATCTAAACCCGGTTTGTGAAACCAGGCCAATATGTTGTAGTTTAACAGGCCTTTCACACATTTACATTTATTCATTTTGTAAACATTTGCTACAGCACATTTTGATTTGACAAACTTTTTTTAGTACTCAACGCAGTCTGATTTTTTGTTTTACCAATCGTGTGCTGAAATCACCAAATTAGACCACTGTAGATTGCGAAGCTACGCCGTTTTCACCAGCATCGTTTCAGAACGTAATCAGCAGTGAAATTGCTCGTATCCGGTGGAATTGTTTTTGTGGAATATTTAAGCAGATTTTCCTATGCAATAGATTGTAAGGGCTTGCAGAACAGAGCAAATCAACAACACATGAAAAAAAAAAAAAAAAAAAAGGTTTGGTGAGAGATATTTTTGAAAACACTGTCAACAAAACATTTGAGATTTCCTTTAGTAATTATATGCATGCAATTCTGCATTAATATCAAATATTTTCTATTTGAAATAAATATTATATTTTCTTTAAAAAAAAAAAAAAATTATGACAATACCCTACTGGTCAACAGTTTGGGGTCAGTATGATTTTTTTATTATTATTATTTTTTTTAATTTAAAAAACTTTTATTCAGAAAGGATGCATTAAACTGAGGAAAAGTGAATGCTTTCTATATCATTTCTATTTCAAATGAGTGCTGTTCTTGTGGACTTTCTATTCATCAAAGAATCCTGGAAAAAGAAACGTTGCACGGTTTCCACAAAAATATTATGTCGCACAACTGTTTTCAAAATTGATAAAGAAGAAGTGTTTCTTGAGCAGCAAATCATCATATTCGAATGATTTCTGAAGGATCATGTGACACTGAAGACTGGAGTAATGATGCTGAAAATTCAGCTTTGCATCACAGGAATAAAGTACATTTTAAAATATATTAATATAGAAATCATATATTGTAAATTGTAAGAATATTTCACAATTTTACTGTTTGCACGGTATTGTTTGCTCATATAAATGCAGCCATTGAACATAAGTCATAAACAAAACATAACAAAATCTTACCGACCCCAGTAGTGTGTGCGTGCGTGTGTGTGTGTGTGTGTGTGCGTGCGTGCGTGCATGCGTGCGTGTGTGTGTGTGTGTGTGTGTACTTTTGCACCCCTGCAGAGTCCAGTGTCTCAGTAACATTAGTGTTTTAACATTTTTTTTTTTTTTTTTTATATAGGATTTACTAACTTAACATTTTACCATCAAAAACATAATTTAAAGTGAAAAATTTATTTCAAAGTAAATAACAGAATAAATAGATCTAAAAACCTTTTGGACGTAGATGGACGCACAGTATGTGTAGTCAAACCTCACACATCTATGCACACTCATGTTCACCCTTCTGTAATATTATTTTTTCTTTGGATGGGGGAGCTGTGGGTGAGTTATGGGTCTGTCCTAAATGTACCCCGGCTGTGCTGTTCCCCTGAGAGGGGAGCCTGGGTCAGCTGATTAAAAAGATAATGAGTTGAAGTGATAGATTTATGTTTTTTTCTGCAATATGTGGCCTTTTGCCGTCTCCCGCAGGAGGCGGTAACTGTATAAATAACAGATGGTGACATTGGAAAGCAACTGCTCCCTCGCCTTAGTTGTCTCAGCCTTTTCTGTGGCTTTGTTAAATTAAACACCACAGTGATTAGGGCCCACAACATCCGAAGCATCAAACACAACGCTGCCTCCTTCAGAAAGTCTGTCCTGACTCATGCATATTGACATTTGATCAGGACAAATTTGAATGGTTGAGTCTGCTCGTTTGTACGTGTGACAGATGCTTACATAACATACATTAGGTTCGTTTTGACGGATTGTATGAATGATAAAAGCTGGTCCAAAGTACAAAGGGGTTTGAATACAACAGTACGGCTGCACGATATATCAAAATTATTTAAAAATTATATATATATATATATATATATATATATATATATATATATATATATATATATATATATATATATATATATATTTTTTTTTTTTTAGAAATGTTTCCTTGGAAATAAACTAAAATAAGTTTAAAATGATTAATTGGAAATAAATTAAAACAAACTAAAACTGAAATAAAAAATAAATGAAACATAAATAGCAATATAAAAAAAAAAAAATATATATATATATATATATATATATATATATATATATATATATATATATATATATATATATATATATATATATATATATTAAACTGACAAAAACCAATAAAAAAAATACTAAAATGATTCATCATTTATTAAACTAATATAATTAATTATTAAACTAAAATTAACATGAAAACTAAAAATATTAAAAATAAATGCAAACTATTAATAAAAACTAAAATAACACCTGCAGCCTTCATCCCCATTCACTTTCATTGTATGGAAAGGCAACTGGGACATTCCGCAAAACATCATCTTCAGTGTTCGACTGCAAAAAGAAAGTGTTTTGATTTTTGGGTCACTATCCCTTTAGTAAAGATGTAAAAAAAAAAAATATATATATATATATATTATATATTATATATTGTCATAGGGGCACTATGTAGGGCAAAGTACAAAGCTGTCAGTAAATAAGACCTACTCGTTTACAGGGACTCGAAGTACAGATGCCTGTCGAGGACAAACTGATGTGCTGTTTTCAGTCGTGATGCTCAGCGGTAACAGATTGTGTAGAAGCGGCGTTATTATTCTGAACCAGGAGTTTGTTCTGCAAACCTGAGCCGTTCAAAGACTGATTTCAGATCAGAGAAGAAAGCAACCCTGGATGCTGAGTTTAACGCACGGAGCACAGTGTGTTCCTGCACCTGCAGCTAAATTATCTGTTATTAATTCAACAAATGTAGTGTAACATGAGAATGTCTTGTCGCTGCACTCCTGCAGGGATTTCGCCTGCGATCTCCTCCTACCTGAGGTTTTTAGTGCAAGAATTAGAGTTCCTTCTTTTGATGCAGTAGAAAAGAGATACTTTAAGATGTATAATGCAACCAACCTTAATTTTTATGATTCTTTTCACTTCTTATTGTTGTCGCGCGTTGTACTAAGACGCTTATTCAGACAGGAGAAGTCTCACTCTGTTGTAGCTGACAAATTTTCATATGCAAACAGCAATGTGTTGATCTTATGACATTCTAGAAATTTTTACTATTAGTTTGGATTTAATTTAAATCCAAACAGGGACTTTTTTGGGGGGTTTTTAATTAGAAGACTGAATGTCAGTATAGACGCTGAGGTGTCCACATAATACGGATGGATTTGTTCTCAGACGCGAGTGTATTGGAGATGACTGACTTGAGAGGCTCAGAATTGCCACTTGACTTTATGATCCTGAAAGAGGTATCAGTCCTTCCACGCCCCCTTGACAACCTTGGAGCACGACAAGGGACAAAGACAAACGTAGTATGGTTAGTGAAAAACAGGCGATTATTATTATTGAAGGTGCAAAACACGTTGTCGGAATGACGTAAAACTCTTCGGGTGACGTGGGCTGCGTCCGAAAACGTAACTTGTTGTCTCTTATCATACACGCGACCTTATCATACATACACGCGGCGTGGACTGGCGCAAGTGTTTTTTGCTAGTTTCAGCCCAACGCAGTTATCATTTTCACATCCTGCGCCACGTTGTTTAAATAGCAAATGCATCCATCTATTCGCCTATGGGCGTGCTGGTCTGAAAACGAGGTGTGTTCAGGCGCATTGTTGACACGGTCAACTGAAATAGACTGCGCCATTGACCAACTGAAACCTGGTCATAAGTCAATGGCGCAATATTTATTTTGTTATTTAAAGGGCGCATTAGTAGTATGCGGGTGCACAATGCGTGTACACTGTGCTTATTACACACACAGGGCACACAATCATGCCAAATATTAAAAATAAAAGGATTACAATGTAAAATATTATTATTGTACATAAATCCGCCTTGTCCCGTAAATGGTCTGCTCGCACGTTTTAACATCGCGCACGAGCAGATCCGTTTCCTCGCTAGAGAAGCCGTCAGTCTTTCCGCTTGCAAATTCTGCCATATAAATGAATCCACCATGGCGCGAGCGCAACAGGCTTTTAAAGGGAATTGGAAATGACAATCTGATTGGTTTATTGCACGTTACACCCAAAACACACCCATTACTCATTAAGAGAATAGGGACAATCCTTTTAGACCATGCGCCGGGTGCGCCGACCATTTTTCCCGTCGTTAAAATAGCAAAAAGGGATTCGGACACGCACTAAGTGCACTTGCGTCGTGCGCTTTAGACCATGCGCTTAGATCGTTAAAATAGGGCCCAATGACTTTGCTCACGAAGGTGCCTCACAAAACTGATTTCAGACAGACTTCTGAGGCAGCGTAACCGTTTAATAATCTACAGCAAAACAGAGAGAGCTTGGGTGAAAACTAAGTGAATATTTAATGACTACAATAGTAATTTCTTGCTAGAAATGACATAAGTGGAAAACATTGATCAAAAATGTACATTTACATACAAACTGACGACCAGACGCAACTTTCAGACGCCATCTTTGGTTTTTAGCTCAACTGTCACAGATAGGAAAGCACAGGATTGTGGGATATCAAAAGCAGCGAAGGATACATCTATGTTGCTTTTAAAAATCCATCAGATGAAGGTATCTCGGGAGACAGGAAGTGAAACTAACATTGCATTCGGACGTGCCTTGATGCCTTCCGACCTTTGAATGCGTTCCTCCGAAGGCAGCATTTATCAGTTTTCGGACGCAGCCGTGGTCTTGTTTTAGGTGTCTTTGAAATGACGGCGGGAGCCAACAGCATTCGCCTTTTGTGAATTCCCTTAAGTGCCGTGCAGGCAACTTTCTTCCTGATGAGCTCTGACGGTCTCCAGCTGTGCTTCGCGATACGCCACCAGGCGTGCCCGTACCTCCAAGCCATGTGTTGGCAGCGGGCCGCCGTCCTTGGTGCCGAACAGACGCAGCTGTGAAAGGAACATCGGTTGTGAACGCACAGATGCCTTCACCAGAAGTGAAACTTCATCATACATCAATACTTCCTCAATAAGACAACCTTCTTCCCAAGGCTACAGATACTATTTGGAGAATCAATCCATAACGTAATATAACATGTTATGGAAGTGAAATGTGTTGTGTTTATATGTAACATCTCTTCGTGACGTATTGTTTGATTGGATTACATGACGACAAACTTTCTCGCAAAAGAAGCATCCGAACACATATAATAGTGTCTAGACGTTGATTGTAAGAGCTGATCTCCTCAGCGGGGTCCGATCCCCCCGCGGGCAGATCCGATCGATACGGCATCTGTGTGTCAGACACAATTCTGCCTAATTACACTAATACATCAAACCAGGTGGCAGCGATGTAGGAGATAACGTCACGTCTGTATGTATGCGTGAGGAGATTATCTGCGGTAATGATTTCCTGTCATGTTTTCTGTGTTTTTGATGGTGTATATGTGGATCCGAATGTGTAATTGTTTTAGATAGAGAGAGAGGAGGACGTCAGCGGGGGAGACCGTATCCCATGATGCAATGTGCTCGTCTTCATTTACCACTTCCAGTGTGACTGCTGGATGCGATGTCAGATGTGGTTGTTAAAGTCAAAATTGACACTGTTTTTGCACAAACACATTTGCACATCCTGTTGTATGTTATACACGTTCCAGGAAAATATGTTATCTTCATATATCATGAAAAGATAATCATTAAATATGTAATTAAAATTTATATAATCACTAAACACAAAAACACACACACAAACATATCTGCATGTACATGAATGTATGTATGTATGTATGTATATGTATATATGTGTGTGTGTGTATATATATATATATATATATATAAATATATACAAACATATATATATATATATATATATATATATATATATATATATATATACATATATACATATATATATATATATATATATATATGTATATATATATATGTATATGTATATAGAGTATATGTGTATAATTATAATTAAACATAATAATAATAATAATAACAATATCTATATTAAATGAATTATTTAAGGCTAGTAATGTATTGCAGACTTTCTAGGAAGTAATTTAAGAAAATAAAAAAGCAGCTTTTTTTAGTAAAAGTCATTTGAAGTCCTGTACTTAATTTGATTCTCTTCAAGAGTGAGGGTTGTGAAATGGGTTATTTCATGTTGATTTTAACATCTCTTCATGACTTATTGTTTAATTGGATTACACAACTATACACAATTGAATCAAAACGTAAAATAGCCCTATTTTGTCCCCAAATCATATGTAACTCCACGTGCGAGCTTGCAGCTTCAGACCATTGGTCCAAAGCACGTTCCCAATGCGACAGTGGGGTTGGAATTTGCACGGCTCATTTGTCTGTAAAATGTGTTGCCTTAGGCCAGGCCTCACACCCCTCTCCATCCTCCGACCGGCCCGTGGAAATGATTTAGACTCAATTGTTTGGTGAATGCGGTGCCCTGTGGATGTATTGGTCAGTCACTCATGATTAATGCACACATCTACTCCCAGACCAGTTTTCATGTTTTGGTCAAAGGGTCAGGGGTGATTCACAGCGTATCATGTACAGATGTGACCTATTGCAAAATATAGCACCATAATAATAATGCTGTACAGTAAATGCTGTATATACAGTACGATATATATATATATACTGTTATGATTATGTTATGTTATAATTTCCTTTTGTTAAATATGCAAACATTTGTATTTTTATATAATTTGTATAATTAATAATGAATAACATGAAAAATTTATTTTGCTGTAAAAATATGTAATACTTAAAACAAGATAAATGTACTTTATCTAGTGAAATGTTGTGAAATATTACTACATTTTTGTTTTCAGAAAATATATTTTTTATATTGCGTTACATTTTTTATCATTTATTTTTATCGTTTATAATTAGCTATAATATTTCTCACACCATTTTCATTTTTTTTCCAAAGCTTGAACCTCATTAAATTGTTGAAATTACTTTGTCAAATGTATTATTAAGATATTTTCTCTGAAAGCAAGGCTTGATATCTTACTTCACCTCTAGAGTAAATGTATCTTGTTTTAAGTATGTTTAAAAAAATAGTTTTACTGCAAAGCATGACTTGATTAGATGTAAACGCCTAGGCCACAATTATTCAGATGGCAAGTTAACTG
This sequence comes from Squalius cephalus, assembly GCF_949319135.1. Classification (NCBI taxonomy): domain Eukaryota; kingdom Metazoa; phylum Chordata; class Actinopteri; order Cypriniformes; family Leuciscidae; genus Squalius; species Squalius cephalus. The sequence continues at coordinate 21,883,506 of NC_137144.1, forward strand.
GTCTAATAAATGGGTCCGTTGGAGTTACTTTAGATTTAGTCCCTGAGCAATGTCTCCCCTCAGACCTGCCCTTTGTATAATCACGATAATTCCTGCAAATGGATGAACGTCTGTGCAAATCAAGCCTGATGTGCCGCTCTCCACCAGCCAATTTACATGAATGGACTTTTAGGGAGCATTTTACATAAGAACAGCTTACATCACACAATCTCACTGTGTGTGTGTGCCATCTCTCTCTCTCTCTCTCTCTCTCTCTCTCTCTCTCTCTCTCTCTCTCTCTCTCTCTCGCTCTCTCGCTCTCTCTCTCTCGCTCTCTCTCTCTCTCTCTCTCTCTCTCTCTCTCTCTCTCTTTATTGCTCCAACAAGCACAGAAAATCATCCCCCAAATATCCTTCAGCCATTTCAGTTTCAAAAAAGACTGACAGTAATGTCTTTAAAAAAAAAAAAAAAAAAACACAGCCACTAACAGGAAAGGTCATGCGGGATTTGCACTTTATCTGTTTATTTAATGTATTTCAATCACCAGGCATTGGTTCATTCCACTAGATAACATACATTTCACCAAACTTGGGAATCCACTAGGGTTTTTGAATATGAATAGAAATGGATAAATTGCCACAAGACGCTGAGCTTTGTCTGTTTGTTGGATTGGCAGAGAGAAGATTGGTTCTCTTATTGACATTTTAATCAAGTCTAGTGGAGAGAGTCTTATTGTGAAGGCATTAACAATGCAACACTCTAGTGGCGTGAATGGTTTCGTTCCTTGTCAGGAATAGAATAAGTTTGGATAGGAAAATTATCCAAAAATGTAGGGAAGTGTATTTCCGTCTGAGTAGCAAGAAAAATCAGTGAAGAGTTTCTATTCATAGATCTGACGTAGCTGACATGTGTTAAGCTCAATGTCTTTATTTCTGCATTAAATTATATATGAGATTCGTGTAGAGTCACTGTTTCATGTCAACAACATGATGTTGGTGAAGCACACATGTCCTTTGACACTTCTTTACGAAAGATAAGTAGTTGAAAAAGAAGGCTTTGGTGTTGATTGGGACGATTCTGTTCACAATTTGTCTCCATCATGCCTCCTTGCAGGGGGGTTGGCATGGCAACCAAGGACAGGAAGTAAATCAGTGTCAGCTGGAAAAGTGGTCGCCAAGGAGACATCGAGCAGAAACTTTGCTGCGCCCATTGACAACAAGGTGGGAGGGATATCTGAGGTCCTGGAGGGATATCTGGGGTCCGGGAGGGTGGCAGGGCAAGTTGAACTGGGGTGTGTCGAGGGAAGTGATATATTTGCAGAGATGCTAATGAGAAGACAACTCATTTGCATAAACAGTGCTGTCTCTGAAAAGAGTTCTGGAATACAGAATACGCCAGATGGCCACTTGTTACTTTGGAAGTGCCTATTCTGTTGCAGAATTACGATGCTTCAATCTAACTCATCCAAAATAGAAAATGGGTTCTTAATTAAATTAGTGGGTTTTGTAGCTGGAGCCATTGAGGCAAAAATAGTCAGATGTGTTATGTTGACTAAGTAAGGTCAATTGAGTATGGGTGCCGACTCTTTTATATGCAGGTTCTGCAACATGATTTACCCAAATATGACATTATTATGGGTCGATATCATTTCTTGGTCCTGCAACAACATTTGGCCAAACCCTAAACTTTACTCAAAATCTGATTGCTTGATTATAATGTGGTTCCAGGACCAATGAAATGTTGATCCAAGAAAGTCAGAATTGACATAATTGAACTGACATGACGTGAAGGCCAAGTAGCCTATGGCAAATCATTCTCGGAATTTGCCCTCTGCATTTAACCCATCCAAGTTTAGTGCAGTAGTGAACACACACTGCAAACCGTGGGCACACACACCCGGAGCAGTGGGCAGTCATTTTTGCTGTGGCGCCCGGGGTTATGTGCCTTGCTCAAGGCACCTCAGTAATTTCCTGCTGGTATTGAGAATCTATCCCGCAACCTTCGGGTTACAAGTCCGACTTTTTAACCATTAGGCCAGGACTGCCCATGACTGAACGTTTCCTAATTGACCGTGTTGGGATTCATTATTAAGCTGCACAATTGTGCATGCATAAATTTGGTCAGTCCAAATATTTATTTATGATGCTTTCATGCACGACACTCCTGCTTTACACAGGACATTCAGTGCCGCAGCTGGATAAATTGCATCACATGAAACTAAATGGATTTCTAGATGTTATGAATGTGTATTCATTCAATAACCGCCACGTCTAAGACCAGATGATGAATGATTACATCCAGAGCTTTTTCCATAATAAAGAATCATTTTTATTCTGCACTGTGAAAAGTGATCAATTGACGTAAAAAAGTAAGGAAACCCATTGCCTTAAACTCAAGTAATAAACTTCATGTGGAATTGAAAAAATTAAGTTATGTGAACTTGACAATTCCACATAACTTATTTTTTTCAATTACGCATGAAGTTTATTACTTAATTTTAAGGCAACGGGTTTCCTCACTTTAAGTTAATTGACCACTTTTCACAATACAGAATAAAAGTGATTCTTCATAGTGGAAAAAGCTCTAGATGAAATCATTCATCATCTGGTCTTAGACATGGCTGTTATTGAATGAATACACATTCATAACATCTAGAAGAATCCATTCAGTTTCATGTGATGCGCTTTATCCAGCTGCGGCACTGAATGTCCTCTGGTTGGGAATGATATGAGAGAGAGAGAGAGAGAGAGAGAGAGAGAGAGAGAGAGAGAGAGAGAGAGAGAGAGAGAGAGAGAGAGAGAGAGAGAGAGAGAGAGAGAGAGAGAGAATTTGCCTTATTGGAATCTCCACCATTTTATTGCACCCTGATCTCCCCTTAATTTCCCTGCTGTACAAAATGCAGCTGACCTGCTTGTATCCCGCATGTCATTAGATCGTCGGTCTGTAGAACTCTTCAAAGAGCACCAGTATTTATATAACCCTTATCTATCAGCCTTCATGTATTGCCATCTTGTCATTGTGTACATCCAGACACCTCTTTCCATTTCTTCTCATCAGGCGAGTTTTTCCTGCCAGCGCTTGCCTCGTCTTTCTCTGTAGGGGCCTTTCCACCACTCTCCCTGCCAGTGCGTTTCCACCTGCCACCGCCACGGGGGTCTGGACTTGCGCGGTGCTAACAGATAGTCTGCTTTTGTTTCCACGGTTGCCAAAACCCATTTCCTTGCTGTAACCTCCAGTTGCGACTGTCTGACGGAGCCCACATACTTTGTTCCGTACCATTCCTGAGTATGAGCGTACAGTGATGGGTGCCGTTATCCCCCCTCCCGCTTTTTTGTCTTTCTCCCCCGTTCTTGAAGGAGCTGCAGTTCCGCAATGCCCTATAAATGAAACACTGTTGCTCTTTACTGATTTGTCATGACTCATCCTTTTCATCCCTCTTTTTTTTTTTTTTTTTTTTTTGTGGAACCAAGATCCTCCTTGCTGCAGAATTCACAGGATTACTGAGAGGGAGAAACTCTCTTTGCATGGTGCATGGCCTTATGGGGAGCTTGAAATTATCTTCTACCAAATGCTTATTGTTTACATTAACTGGAATGTGTTTTAAATTATACAGCAGTCAGTCTGGTCCATGAATCTTTTTCAAGAGCACATAACAGTCCGACAGCAGTGGACTACACTGTTTACGTCACTCTGCTTGTGTTTGAAATTGCATCATTATGCCAGTAGGTGGCAATAAAGTGCCTGTTTTTGCAAGCGTTTCAAGAGAATTATTCACAAAAATTATTCAGTCAAAGCACTGATTCTCTCAGGAATGAAGCAAATTACTCTTTATGAGTGAATAGAAGCATTCAATCATCTAATTTGTTCAAAACACTGATATATTCCGGAATAAGAAAGTGGCTGTCTTTGAGTGAGTCATTGAATCTTTCTCAATCAATTACTTCAAAACATTAATCCAATTCATAAAAGACGGCTACGCATGCTTTCACTTTTTTTTTTTTTTTATGTCATACACCGATCAATCTGCGTAGTGCCACTTCAAGCCAAACACACCTAATTGCTCATTATGAGTGAGTGGCCAAAGCATTAATTCGTCCAATTTGTTAAAAACATGGATTCATTTAGGAATTAAACAACCATCCTTATGAGTGAGTCACTGAAACATTCACAACTGATTCATTCAAAAGCACAGATTCATTCAGGAATAAACTAGTGATCTCTGAGTTATGCATATAATTATTCAACAAGTTATTTCAAAGCATTGTTTAATTCCGGAATTAAGTTAATTACTACTTATGAGTGAGTCACTGAAGCATTCACTCATCCAATTCTTACAGAACACTGATTCATTCAGGAATGAAACAAGTGACCATCTGAGTGAGTCATTGAATCATTCTCAATCGATTCCTTCAAAACATTGAATCGGCGAGAAATTAATATTACTATTTATAAGAGATTCATTTAAAAATTAAATTTAGATGTCATGTAAACATCCAATTCTACTCTGTATATTTAGAAATATTTTCATTGGCAAAGTTAAAATAGACACAGTGACTTGTCTAAAATGTAACCCGATATTGATGACAGCATTCTTGCTTGTTTGGTGTTACTTCAATATTGTTGCTGTGTGCTGTTGTACGCGCCTTATCATAACATCTGAAGGTTACCACTGCTGCTTCAGGTAACTGGTGATTCTACAGTCCATCAGCTGTTCATCCGTCTGTAGATGGATGACCCTATGGAGAACTTCCACTCCAGCTTTCATTTATATGATGCAATTCCCAGTCTTGTAAAGCAATGGCTGAACTATCACAGTTTATTGATGCTATCCAGCATACCTATGAATTGTGCTCTAGCAGGCCTGCAGATAAATGAAACCTGGCTCAGGGCCTCTCTCTGACTGCGATTGAAAAATCTAAAGGAAATCTTTAATTTTCTCAATACCTTGGGGTTTTGAATCGAGCAGTTTTGATATGACATGTTTGTTATACGACAGCATTACTCGTAGCTCAGCTTTACCCTCATCTGTGGCTTGGGTGTGTTGCCAAATGACGATGCAATGCACATGTGGATGTTTTCTTTCTTTGTTTTGTCAAAAAGATCCTCCTCTTCTATTCTTTTTGTACTTCCTTTTCCCCTCTCCTTGGTCTTCCTCCTAATTTTCCCTTTCTTTTCTGTTCTCATGTACATTTTCTTCCTCTTTCCTTTCTCGTCTTCTCTTCTTGTTCTATTTTCCTTCCTTATCTTTCCAACTTCCATTCATCCTTTTCCTCTTCCCTTTTACTTTGTCTCCCTCATTGTCTTCTTTCCTCTTTTCTTGCCCTCACCTTCCTCTACGCTTCAATTTCCCCCTGCATTCTCCCTCTTCCGTTCTACTTCCTCTTATTCTCTCCTTACTCCTTTTCTCAGTTTCCTCTTCCCTTTTACTTCATCTTCCTCTCTGCTTCCTCCTGTTCTCTTCTCTTTTCTTTTTTGCCCTATCCCTCCTATTCATCTCTTCCATTCTTCCTCTTCCTGTCTGCTTACTCTTATCCTATATTTCTTTTCCTTCTTTTTCCCTCCTACTTACTTTTTCATCTTCCCTTTGACTTTATCTTCCTCTTCTTCCTCCTCCTCCTTTTCTCTTCTCCTTGCCCCAACCTTCCTGTGCACTTATTTCCTCTTCCATTCTCTCTCTTCTACTTCCTTTTCTTCTCTCCTTCCATCTTTCTCCCACTTTACTCCCTCTTCCTCCTTTTTCTTTTCTGTCCTTCTTCAATTTCCTCACATTCCTCTTCACTTTTATTTCCTCTTTCCTTTTTCTTCTTCCTGGCTTTCACTTTTCATAGTTTTCTTCCCCTTTCCATTCTACTACTACTTCATCTTCATTTACCTTTTATTTTCTTCTCCCCTTCCCTCTCCTTCTACTTCACTTCCTCATGCCGATCTAATTCCTTTTCGTCTATCCTTCTTCTTCCACCTCTTCCTTTCTACTTCCTTTTTATTTCACCTTCCCCTTTTCCCTACTCTTTCATCTTCATTTCACCTTCCTCATCATATTTCTTCTTCCATCTCTTACTCTTTCATTCCTTCTTCCCCCACTCTTCTCCTTCCACCACCACCTCCTCTTCTCTTCTTCCACCCTTATCTTTCCCTTACCTCTCTCCTCCTCTCGAAGATGAACACCATATTAATCCAAAACGGCTCTTGACATTTGATTATTTTGTGCGGAACTGTATGATTGCCATAATTGTTCTCACCTCAACCTGCTCACCCTGCCGTGTGAAGGAAAGTACAGAAGCTTTTCTAACCCGCGCTGTGTAAAGAAGCACACAGCCGCATTGTTGTCAGCAGCAATGGCATTCACTTTCATGTTATTTGAAAAAAATTAATTCACTTCGTTACACCTCACACCTTTCAAGGCTTCCGCCGCTTGATCCTCTTCTTTACCTCCCTCCCCGCTGAAGCGTTTGCCGCCTGCTTCATCATCTCTTACTGGGCCAGAAGTTTAAAAATGTATTCATTTCATAATCTTATTTTTTGTTTATCATTTTTTCATCTAATTCCCTTCCCACACGAAATCCAATTTTGCCAGGCTCATTGTTTGAGAAGCAGCAGGATTTTTGTGGAGTGCTTTTTTGTTTGCCCCCCTCTCTTTCTCTCTCTCTCTCTCTCTCTCTCTCGACTTGGAGCAACCTAGATTGTGTTATGCAATTTTATTAGTGTAAAATCAAATCAGGGAAGATAAACCGGACCCCGCACTTGAATCCAGCAGGGCTTCTTTTCTTTTTCTTTTTTCTTTTTTTTTTAAGATTTGTGATGTTAAAGCTTTATCTTTTGTTGTAATTGAGCATTTACATACAAGATATATATTACAATTATCTGTGCATGAAATTCGATTAAATGGAGTAAAAATGGGCATATTGTTACTGAAAGTCATTCTCCTTCAAAACGTTTAGTGATAACATGGTTGAGTTTCATGTGTAATCATCACCAGCAGTCTAAGACTTCAGGGCAGCAGTACAAGTAGATTTGCGATGAAAGAATTGATTGTTATGGCAGTCATTATTAGGTTAAGACCAGCACCCTGCCGAGAGGAAGAGGAAAGACGAGCAAGAGAGTGAAAAGTGGTACAAACAGTTTTGCAATGCTTTCTGCATCGTGTTGTAATGCCCAGAGGGAAGAACATCCATGTTCAACGGTTCTTCTTAAGGTCCTACAAAACCGACTGTGAGCAGATTTTCTAGTGCTCAAAGTGTCTACAGACATAATACAAGAATGAGTCTAATCTAAACACCCCTACAAAAGTCTCGCCTAGTTACACATGACCCTAAATCCAACTAATTATATAATGCTTCTTCAAGACAACCCACTGGCTAATTGATTATGAAATGTTGCTGCTAATAAACATAGTAAAAAAAGTTCCAGGGTTTCAATACAGGTTTTCAAAACAAACACATGCTAACGTTAGAGAAATTGTGTTTTTAAACTAGCATGCCACTAGCAATGCTAATGCCATGGCTTTGGTTATCAGGGAGTGTATGAACTGTAAGATTATATATCCCTGTAATATCTTGAGTGCATCTAAATGCATAAATACAAATATAAATATAAAATTCTAAAGCTAAAACAAATGTGAGGAAAAAAACTAGACTCTAGTCAGCTGGTTGATGACTAATAAACTAGCTGACCTGACCAATTCCTTTCAGAATAGACACTAAAGTGAGTCACATACTCAGCTGAGGGAACAAGAGGGTGCAACATGCGTCTGTCCACACACTTTTCATTCTCAGTCCGGTCACACGCATGTCTTTAAGTGCGTGTTCGCTTTAGATACGTAGGGTTGACTGAAGGATCGGTAGGTGGGAAGCCATGCTTTTATTTATGCCTCCTCTGCAAGAATAAATAAAGTGACACAGACAGACAAGGCAGCTCATATCTCCCTGACTGAGGAGAGGGGGAAACAGAGAAAGCAGACCCAATATTGTGGTGCAGCTTTATGTGACTTAGATTGAAAGTGGTGTGCGTGCAAAGACATGAACTCAGACACCACACGCACAAAAAAAAAAAATAGAACAAAAAAAAAGAAAGAAAGAAATAGATATGAAACACTCTTGAAGGTCACCTGCGATGCATGTGTGTGTGAAAAATGTCTGTTATTCACTTCCACTGGGCAAAATGGGCTTGTGTGGCTATACAAGAGATGTTGTTTTCATTGCTAGAGTACAGTGACTGGCTATTCCTCTGTACGTTTGTCTGTGCTTGTGTGTTAATGTGGCAAAGAATGTTCTCAAGATTGCAGTGCTATTTATTTTTTCCCTAGTTTTTCCAATTTACTTATTTATTAGAGAGTTAAGCCCTTATAGTGGAGATTTGCGCCATGTAAATTGATTGCAGCACAGCTTTTATGGCAGTGTTTTTGGCTAATTTTGTGAATCAGGCACTAAAAAGTATGTGCAAATAAGCAACCGAAACCCAATAAAATTATGACATTTTAGTATGTTTTATCTGTTGTATATATCTGTATTAGCATTGATTTGTGTCAGTCAGTTATTATTCCAAACCTTACATGATTTTTTCTCTGTCTCTCTCTCTTTTTTTTTTTGCAGTTTGGCCTAATATAACACTTCCCAAAGAGTGGAGAACCTGTCAGCGAATTATGAATGATAAACAAGATGACCTCCTCCCTGATGCAGCAGACGATGAGAGGTCCTAGGTGGAACCGGGCCCTGTCCGACCCATTGTTCGTGCTGTCACTGGCCCTGCAGCTTCTGGTGGTGGCTGGCCTGGTGCGAGCACAGACCTGCCCCTCCGTCTGCTCTTGTAGCAACCAGTTCAGCAAGGTCATCTGTACACGACGTTCCCTTCGAGATGTACCTGATGGTATTTCCACCAACACAAGGTACCTGAACCTTCAGGAGAACCTCATCCAGGTGATTAGGGTTGACAGCTTCAAGCATCTGAGGCACCTGGAGATCCTGCAGCTCAGCAAAAACCATATCCGCACCATTGAAATCGGAGCTTTTAACGGGCTGGCCAACCTCAACACTCTGGAGCTCTTCGATAATCGTTTAACCACAATCCCCAATGGGGCTTTCGAGTACCTGTCCAAACTTAAGGAGCTTTGGTTGAGGAATAATCCTATTGAGAGTATACCCTCTTATGCCTTCAACCGTGTACCATCACTGCGAAGGCTGGACTTGGGCGAGCTGAAAAGGCTCACTTATATTTCAGAAGGTGCCTTTGAAGGCCTCAGCAACCTGCGATACCTGAACCTGGGCATGTGCAACTTGAAGGAGATCCCCAACCTTATTCCTCTTGTTCGTTTGGATGAGTTGGAGATGTCAGGAAACCAGCTCTCTATTATTAGACCAGGGTCTTTCAAAGGCCTTGTCCACTTACAGAAACTGTGGATGATGCATGCACAGATCCAGACTATTGAGAGAAATGCCTTTGATGATCTTCAGTCCCTTGTGGAGCTCAATTTGGCCCACAATAACCTTACCCTCCTGCCTCATGACCTCTTCACCCCACTACACCACGTGGAGAGGGTACATTTGCACCACAACCCCTGGAACTGCAACTGTGACATCCTCTGGCTCAGTTGGTGGCTAAAGGAAATGGTGCCAGCCAATACCAGTTGCTGTGCCCGCTGTGCGTCACCTACCAGCCACAAAGGGCGCTACATTGGCGAACTCGACCAGAACTATTTCCATTGTTATGCACCGGTGATCGTGGAGCCTCCAGCGGACCTGAATGTGACTGAGGGAATGGCAGCAGAACTGAAATGTCGAGCGAATTCTTTGACCTCAGTCAGCTGGATCACGCCCAATGGGTCCATCATGACACACGGGGCATACAAGATACGCATTTCCGTGCTCAACGATGGGACGTTAAACTTTACCAATGTCACGATGCAGGACACTGGAACATACACTTGTATGGTGAGCAACTCCGCAGGCAACACAACAGCCTCCGCTACTCTTAATGTGTCTTCGACAGAGAACAGCAGCTTCAGTTATTTCACTACAGTTACCGTCGAGACCACAGAATCGTCACATGATGAGGGCCACCCAACAGTACAGCAGAAAGGCGCCCCAACTCCTTCTTCTGGAATTTGGGAGACTTTACCACCTTCCTTCACTACTACCACCACCACCACAGCACGGACGCCACTGTCCACCAAGGCCACCGATAAGACCTACACCATCCCTGTCACGGCCCTGATCGACGGCTCCCTCAACACCTTGGATGAGGTCATGAAGACCACGAAGATCATCATCGGTTGCTTTGTGGCCATCACGCTGATGGCAGCCGTCATGCTGATCATCTTTTATAAAATGCGCAAACAGCATCACCAGCAAAACCACCACGCGCCGACACGAACCATTGAGATTATCAACGTAGACGAGGATTGCGTGACGGGTGGACCTAACATGGAGGGCCACCTCGCCCTTCCCCCACTGGAGCATGAGCACCTGAATCATTACACTGCTTACAAGACTGTGTACAATCACACCTCCACCATCAATTCTATACACAGCTCTGCCCACGAACCTTTGCTAATTCGGGCCAGCTCAAAAGACAATGTACAAGAAACCCAGATCTGAACTGCTTTTCATAATGGGGATTAAACGAAGAAAAAAAAAAGACCTCTAAAACTATTAAGGAACAGTATGTGACATATCGATTTTGAAGATTGTCGAAACAAAGACAGTAGACCGATGCAAGACGTATAAGAATAAGATGTTGACAGGTAGAAAAGGACATTGGGAGTTGAGTGTACGTCAACCGTTTCAAAAGTGTCTTTACATAACAGAAGTTATTTATTTAAGGAAAATAACTATTGTGGTTTAATCAAGAAAAGATGTAATCAGCAATTATTTTTCCAGCAATTATTTCTCCATGTTTTTGAATGTTATTTTAAGAGTTGTTGGTTTACTAATTTGCTTTTAAACTCTGTTTAAGTCTGTTCTGTATGTGAGGACCCAATTCAAAGTCATTTGCAGCTGAATCTGAAACCTTTCCATCTGTCTGAAACTTTAAGATTCACATTTAGTGTCAATACTTTTAAAATATTAGGTTATAGATTGTCATATTAGAAAATGTTCCACCCTATAATTGTTTAAATTGATCACGTTAATTCTAAATGGTTCATTTTTTGACTCCCCTTAATTAATGATATTTGAAAATATCACATTATTCAGTTACTCTTGCTGAAAAATAGGCTTTTTAAACCAGATTAAGCAGGTTTGCTGGTCATAGTTGGTCTCTCAGCCTGGTCAGGCTCATCTGTTGGCTGGTTTTAGAAAGGGTTTGGGCACTTATTAAATTGGACAGTCTGGGAGACGAGCTTAAACCAGCTAATTTTTCAGCAAGGATGGCTGCTACAAATTATATGCAGATGTATACCTGGCTTCTCTAGCCTAAAATTTAGAACAAAGAGCCCTGGAAACATGTCCCCATTTAAAACCGGGCCAAATGTCAGGAACACATGTCTATTTAATGCATGCAGGGCAATTAATTTCAAATTGTTTCTGTGCTCGGACCAGAAGATTTATGGATTAAGTTAGCATTTGGGGGTCTGCCCACTTGCTCTTAAATGCATTTTAAGGTATCTCCAGCTTAAAATAAGCTTCATGTTATTAAACTATTTTCTTCATCTTCTTTATCATAGCAATTGTGAGTTCCTGTGGCAGTTCACCCTTGATACCCTACTAAAGTTTCCCAATACTCATACACAGATGCAGCACACTCATTCTATGCCAAATGCTATATGGGCAGGAGGCCGAAGACTGTAGGCCTTTATTCAAAGGTTGACAGAGTGGAAATGTGGCGAAAGCATGGAAATGCTACTGACGTAGCACCATTTCCATTTCAATCCATTTTTTTTCTTGGTGCTGTCCATGGATACAGTTGAATTAATTAATTCTGGGATGGTCTAAAAGCCAGACATAGAACCCGAAATAAGAGGGCAAAGTCAGTGCCGCTCAGATCTAAGGCTTCCAAAGATGCCACAGGTTCGTCTTTATAGATTCTGTAAACCGACTGTGTTATTTTTTCCTAGTTTTTTTTTTTTTTTTTTTTTTCATATTCTATCTATCACTGTCAATCTTTTTATAGGCAGTTATGCAATTATTTTTAAACTTCTTAGTCATATTCAATCACTTTTATTTATTTTTCGGCACAGATCGAGAATGATACATTTATCTTTGGCTTTAGACATGCTGTAGCCTTTGGCTGCAGGGGTGGATGACTTGAGATTATGAATTAATTTATGAAATCAGAATGGCCTGAGATGGTCACTATAGAAACCAATGACCTTGATCAGGGTGGGTGGGGGCGGTGAGTAGCCGACAGACATTGGTTTGACACTGTAAATGCATTCAGAGTCAAATTGGAGAGCGAGGCAGGGTGAAAGAGCCAAAGTGGACTCATTTCAAGTGCATCATTTAATCTATAAAGCAATCTAGAGGGCTATAGGTAATTTGAAGTAAACCAATAAACCTGTGACATTTTATTCAGATTCGTAGTGTTTCATTTCGGCCATTCATAATTAATGCAAAACGCACAGGGGACTGACAGGACGATTTTTCTCTTGCTTTTCTGTTCTTAATGTAGATGCCGACTGATACCATGTGGCATTTGGTGAACATTTTAGTATCATATTTTGTTCACATACCAGATGCACTCTGATTTTAATATATCTAATGCAATTATGCTTGTCAGCTTTGCTATTTCAGTTCATTACAAAAAAAGTTTTTGAGAGTACCTCCTGCCCATTAGAAGCAAAGGCCATCTGGTACATTTGCTAATCAAGATATCCAAGCGTGCAAAAAAAAAAAAAGACTGTTCTTCATCTGAATATGCTGCTCTTTCGAATCTTAATTCACTTCCTTGTCTTTCTGATTTTATTTTGTGTTGTCACTGAAATTGACGTCAATCCGAACATAAGTTCATTACAGCGAAAGAAGAACCTTATTGTCTATGGAGTTTAGCACAAAAGTAAACCAAGTCATTGAGTTGAGTCTTGCTTTCAGTTGCATTTTATTTGATTGTTTTGAGGATTTGGATCATTGTCTTAAATTGCCAATTTTTGGGAAACCTTTTTTTTCGTATGTTTGTTATGTCCCATCATGTGAAACATCTGTGGTTTGGGTTTCGGTTAAGGAGGGAACGAGATGCTTTTCTCTCCGTTCCACGTAACTTCTTTCTTTTCGTCTCTGAGAGGGAATGCTGTTCTAGTGGTAGATTTCTATAAAAATACATTTTGAAAATAAAAACAAAAAAAACAAAACAAAAACTTTTTAAATTTTAATTTTACATGTGCCAACCTGTTCTAAAAGATTTAACAAAAAAAAAAAGAAAAAAGAGAGCGAGATATGCTGTAAAAGACGACTGGATTGATTTTCATGTAAACATTATTTCATGACCTTTAAAAAAAAAAAAAAAGATGGAGTTCGATTATAGAAATCAGAGTTTGTAGTTCATACACAAGATAAGGTTACAAATAAACTATCATTGTCTTTTCTCTGTTGTCTCCTTACTTTTCTTTCACAAAGGTGTCTTGTGTTAAAATGACATGTAAAATATATTGATGACTGCAACACTGTATTTTAAATGACATACTTCAGCTTTAATCTTTGGAAAAACATATTTGGGTGTGTATTAGTGCTTATCAAAACAACATTAGCCTGCTGTGTGTGGATGATTGATTCAGTATTTAGTGTGTGAAAGGCTCCACCTGTTGTTTTGAGTTATTAGACAGAATTAGAAATGAGTGAATACCCTTACGAAAAAGAAGTATACTTCAAGTTAATTTTATGAAGTATACTTAAGTAATGTTCTTGTAAAGTATACTTTATGTAGTAAGTATACTAATATCAATGTGTACTTGTAGTAAACTTGTAAGTGTACTATTTCAATACTGCTTGGGACTAAATTGGCCCACTTTTAGTATATAAAAGTATATGTTTAAGTGTACTATAAGTGTAAGAGTAGTAAACTACTTAGTTTACTATTTTAATACAAGTAGTAAATTTTTTAGTTTATGAAAGTACACACTGAAGTGTACTCTCAGTAAACTACTAGTTTAGTAGTTTTACTGCAAGTATACTTGCGAGTTTTCTTTAAGTGAACATAATATTATACTTACAGTTTACTATTTATATATTATTTTGCACTTGCAGTATACTACTATGTTAAAATGTAGATGTTATTTTTTATACTTGAAAAATACCTTTAACTGTACTTTAATTTTAAAAACATTTTATTTGCTTCATGCATCCTTTTTTAATCAACACTTGAATGTCGGTAAATTTCAGAAAGAAAGGCAACATTTTAAACAAAAAAGTTGAGAAAATCACATTTTTGTCAAAGACTACACCTTGATCAGATTCAAAACGATGATCAAAACACAGATGGAGTCGATCGAGTCCAACACCCTCAAAGCTTCACAGTCGTTTTCTCTTCATGGGTTGCGCTTCATTTCATTTGGTAATATTAGGCAGTTTTGTTTTACACGCTGTTTAATGTTTGATGATCACGTTATTTTACATTTGAGTGAGCAATCTATCATTTGTTTCAGCTTCTTTTTCTCCTGTGTTTTGATCAAGGAGATTCTGTACTAGAAGATGTGTCATATAGCGCCCCCTACCGTATAACATTGAAAACATGGATTGCTGGAAAATTCAGTCAACGGCGGGGAAAAGTAGAATTAAGAGTAAATTCCTATACACTACCAGTGGACTAGCCTACACAAAAATTCAGATACGCAGAATTAGAAACATATCTGTTTTATATCAATATTCTAATCAATATTTTCAAACACTGTAAGTTTCATAAGACTGTATATGAAAAACTATGTAAAAAAATTAATAGGCTACTTGATCAAAAGAGTTAACACAACTACAAGCCAAGTATACTTTGAATAATTAATTACTTAATTAGTATATCTCGATCAAAAGATTGAGTTAAAGAACAGGCCACATATACTTGGACTTTTCTCTCAGTATAAGTCAAGTACACTTAAGTGTAATTTTAAGTATATTTCTGAGAAGTAAATAAAGTATATTTTTGAGAAGTATATAAAATGTAGACAGAGTATACTTTCTTATTTTTAGATTAAAAGAAGTATACTAATAGAACACTTGAATAAACTTCTTTTTTGTAAGGGTAGAGAAAAGGCACACGAAATGTTATTAGTTGATCTAAAGCAGCTGGACGTAGTGCATGTTGCAGTGTGAATACATTTCACTGGCTGCCTCATTGTGTTCATCCGTGAGCACAGCAGTGCTGTTTTCCAGTGCTGTGCTCAGAGACAAATACATGCGGGCAAAGCTCTACTCCTTTCACTTGTGCTTGACTGTTTTTAATGAATTTAATTGAAATATTTAAGAGGAGAGAAGGAACATCTGTTAGAAATGATGTCAAAAAGAGATTTATGTGCTTTTTTTGTGTGTTTTTTCCAATTTTGATATTTAATTTAGCAATATGTTTATTATACATGTATCAGTGTTTACCAACAATTTATCACTAGGCAAAAAATTAGCATTTCATCTCATTTGTATTTAATAATTTAGCATAGGCCTATGCTTTATTCAAAGCGGCTTACATATTATGAAAAACAAGCAATTTTTCATTCAGTACTCAACAACAATGTTCAAATAGCAAATTTGGGGAATAAACGAGTGTGTAAGAAGAGAGAAAAATAAATCTAATGGTAAAATGTAATGTCATTATATTTGGACATGGTTTTTTGGCCTGTATTTTGAAGCCCTTTCTTGATGCTTGTTTTCCGGCTTCACATATGTTAATTTCCCTCGTTGATGTCATAGCCTTGAGGAACTGTCCTCTGGCCGTTTGATGGTACGTTTACACAACGATGTACTAAAAACAGAAAAGTTTTTACTTCGCGTTTTTTGCGTACAGAAGATAACGTTGTCAAAACACTCTGCCAGGCCAGTAGATGGCGATGTCACTTTGTAAAGAAGCGCGACTATAGACTGAACTCGTAATACGCATACGCATGACATCACCGTTTTCACAAATTCACATTTTTGTAGTTTACACAGAGATGTAAATAGATGATAATGGTATAGTTTTCTAAAACGCTGTTGTCACATAAAGTTGAAAACGGTGTCGTGTAAATACCACTAACGCGTGATTTTTTTTTTTTTTTTTTTTTTTGCCCCCCAAACCAGTTCAGCGGAAATCCCGCCCTACAGCTAATTTCATTGGTTAAGGTTAGGCTGAAGGGTAGGGTTAGAAATTAGTGTTTGGTGTAGGCCATCAGCCCTGTGATTTACGACCAATGAAACCTTTAGAATCGGCTGCGGGGCGGAGTTTCCGCCGAACTGGTAAGAGATTAATTATGGGATTTTCTGGGATACTGCCAATGCATAATAGCAAAATGCCACCATTTTTTAGTTGTTAGCTTAGTCTGTTGCTGCATTTAGAAAAGTATACAGTATAAGCAAGGACACTGTTTAGCTTGAATACCAATGTTAATATTTAATTCATGAATATAATACGTCTGTGTTCCACAGAAGAAGGAATGACGTCATTCAGGTTTAGAACTTCATGAGGGTGAGTGAATGGTGACAGAATTTTCATTTCTTCAAGGAAAAAGATGTTTTAGAGAATTTCTTGCTTAATCACCATTCCCCCGGGTTGTTGTTCAGCTCAAAGGTTTATTGACTAGCAAAGGATTGACACATTTGAGCATTCACATCTTTGCATTTCATTAACAATGTCGAGCAGCGGCAGAGAGCAAAACCATCCTTGCGAAGACAACAGGCGCATTCACACAGAGCCGCACAATTCACTCGGCAGCAATTATCAGAGCGTTTTTGTTTTGATTAAAATTCGCTGTGTGCCCTTTGTAGTCCTGCGTACTTTGCATGTTATTGTTTTCTGAACACTTCCCTCGAGTTTCTGTCTCTCTTGCTCTGTATTAGTCCTGTCTGTGAACTTCTGCACTGCATCCTCTCTTTCATCTCCCCATTGTGCCCTGAACGCAACTGTTAAAAAAATAAATAAAAAAAATACATGGAAAGAGGAAAACGATTGTCCCCGGATACCTCTCATGGAAAACGTCTGTTTGTATTTGCTAAAGGTGGTTTCAAATGCTTCAGGAAACAAATGCATCACGGTAATGAGAGGAAAACCTGGACTGTGGCTCATGGTTATGTATTTGTGGTGAGTAAAGGATGACACATATGTCCAGGCAAAAGTAGCTATATATTTGGCCCCTACGACCTGTGACCTAATCACCAGCATGCCCTTGTCAGCCCGAAAGAACATCCCCAGATCTTTGATGGCTTATCTAAAGACTAGACAGGGCTTATTTGCTCCCTAATGGACTGGCCACAGGGAGTACAGGGTTTGTCAACTAAAGTCTGATTTATGATATTATATTGATTATATTTTAAATGTCAAATAAAAATATTTATTTTAATAAAAAATGTGTATGGTCTGGTAAACCCACATAATGGGGACAAAATGTCTATGTCAAAAATGTCTATGGAAAGTCCCCATAAAACATGAAAACACAATGTGTGTGTGTGTGTTACATTTTTTTTTTTAAATGTTTAATAATTTTAAATGTTGAATATGCATTATTATTGTTGTTAAATATATTTTAATGCATTTATTTGCATTTTTGTTGCCTTTGCAAATGTAAAAATGGCTATTTCTGAATGAAAGTGAGAAACTGATTAAGGGTCCTAGATTGTTATACACATACTATTTGTTGTGGGCAGGTCAATCCCTGCCCATTAGATAACCGACATAATCCTGTTTTCATATTTACATTAATGATTTGTGTTATAATTACATCAGCTTCCTCTCCTCTGGTCACATACGTTAATCACTGCTCTCGTTTAATCAGATCTATTAATCAAGCGAGCAATTAAAAGCAATGTGCTGCTCCCTACGGTAAAACAAATGTTACACACCACATTTTTTAACATACATGCTTTTGCTTTGTTTTCTGTTATTGCAGGTTTTTTTTTTCAATCTTCTGGACATCCAATTAACTTCCAACTACATATTTGTAAATGAGAGTGGCACAGAAAGGCGTTTGCAGGAGTTCTTGCAGGAATCCTTTCTCCCTTCATTAAGAGATGGGTAATTAGTTTATTCCAGACTGAGCGTGAGATGTGAGAATAATTAGTTCCATCTAATCATGTGGAAAAGCGCTGGAATGGATCCATGGCTCTGATCCGTCAGCAAACATTCGACAGACAAACAGAACGATGAACAAGGGATGAATGGATGTAATTGGTCGATTTAGATCGTCACCAAGTCTGTGATCGGCAACACAGACACTACAGAGCCAAGATCATGTTTAAAATCCATAGTTCCACGGATACATATGAAGGGAATTTTTTAGGTTCCATAATATTTAAAACTTTTTTTCCCACTCAGTCATAAGATTTAAGACCCACCATGACATGAAAAAATTTATATATATGGACTTTTCTTAAACTGCGTCTGACAGAAGAGTCAACAGCGTTCTTGCACGTCTTTCAAAATAAAAGTCTTGTATCAGAAAAAAAAAAAAGATTGTTTGAGAAGGTAAGGGTCCAGTATGACCAAGAATGTGCTTTTTTATTAGTTTATTCAAAGTCATTCCTTCATTTTTAACCTTTTTATTGCCATCATGCATGCA